>NW_015557063.1:199579-210942 GCF_001515605.1 Sinocyclocheilus anshuiensis | reverse complement strand
ACCCAACTGGCTGAGGTGACGAAGCACCAGATCCCTGTGCTCGACAACTGAACCCGAGACTGCGCTAGTATAAGCCAATCGTCGAGATAGTTGAGGATGCGAGCACCCTGTTCTCTGAGGGGAACAAGAGCTTCCTTTGCAACTTTCGTGAAGACACGGGGAGACAGGGACAGCCTGAAGGGCAGGACTTTGTACACCCTGAGAAACCAATCATCCAACCTCGAAGGTTCGGGATGCGGAGGAGGATTCCACTCGAGCCCTACACTTTAGGCGGCCCGGGAAAGCATAGCCGTCATCTCTGGATCTGATTCAGGCATGAGGCGGCTCGGCTGGCTGCGGAGCGCTGGAGGAGTGGTGGGCCCCCTAGGATTGGTTCCCTGAGGGGTTTGCCACCACTGTAACCCTAAGACTGCCTGCGCTACTGCTGGAAGTATTCCTTGCCTGGCTGCCACCAGAACGAGCACTAGATCGCGGCAGAGGCAACGGAACTCCGCCCCCGGTGAAACAGCATCTTTAAAAAGACGATCCGTCGTCTTTACAAAGACGCACCCGTGTAAGCTCTTTTAGAGAAAATTGGCTCTTTTAGGGAAATGCTCTTTTACGTGCTGAGGCTCACAGGGGAGAAGGCCGCTTGCAGTACGACAGGGGGTAGTGCAGCCTGACGTGAGCAACCCACTCGACACAGGAACGACCACCGCTGAAGCGCTCTCCGCCAACACAAAAGCTTCCAAGAGCGTGCTGAACTCATAGTTCACTGAAGACACTGGTAGGAGCAGAACAATGTTGTCACTCAGCTCCAAAGCGAAAAGCTGTATGCGTTGCATTTGCTGCCTTTTTATTCTCACGCTGAGATCAGCGGCAGCTGGATGCAATCATCGCATGCCAATGTGCATTGGCTCGTTTAGTTTACACTCGAAGTAGATTGGTCTCTCGAAGCGAGATCCCAATTCGTCGGTCACGACGTGACTCGTAGTGACCGACTGAAAGGGAACTCATAATTGCCGGTTTGGGATCCTCACTGCTACAGGATATGCAGACATGAAGACCAATTCACAGAGGACAACAGTTGCCTTGGGGGCCCTTGTTTGTGGAAACTGCAGCTTTACCCTTGTTTTAACTCAAGAATAGTGCTTTACAGAGTCTAAGTAACATGTTTTGCTAATTTCTTAGACACTTAGGAGTCCTGCTTTTACTCGCGTTTGCCATTTAGGATCTAGCAAGCTCAAACCAACAATTTATTAATCATTCTTAATGGTTGTTAAGCTTGAAACTGAAGGACTCTCTTCAGGTGTGATCAGGGCTGGTCACTTCCCAACCGAGACTCTCAAATTGCTTTATTAAAGGACCTTAGGGTCCAGTGGCCTAATTATTGTCCAGATGGCTGGTATGCACAGAGTTAGTGATATCCCACGGCCCATCCCGTGCTTATGTTTAATTAGCATTCTGCTTTTAAGGCCAACATAGGGGTCATGCTGTGCTGATGATGCTCTGTAAAAGACTCAACAGTATATTCAAACTTCAAACTGAAATGACAAGCACAAAATTAAACCCATTTCCGTAAAATAAATAAATAAGTAAATAAAGCTCTGTTAGGTCACAGAAAATAACCAAATATATTTATTTATTCAGAATTAGTTTAATATGCTTCTGCCACACCATGGCCTTGGTCCTCATTTTAAAGCATTTCCAAATAATACTAATACTAATACTAATAAAGCATATAATATGTAGTATCATTTTTGCACCATGGCTCTGACTTAAGTATTTTTTCAGAGAACAATAATTTCAGTAAAGATACAGTATGTCTGGGAAATATGTCTAGACTCTACATTCAATATATTTTCATGTCTAAAGTCATTTTAACAGAGCATTTGACCAGTATTAATAATTTTCCGTATCACTTTACATTGAGGAATAAAGGATGTTTTATATAAGGATGTTTTATGTTTTATATATAGGTAGGTCAACATCTCCTTGCTAAGATATGACTCTTAAAGAAAATCATTTAGAGACTTCATACACCAGATTAATAATAATAAATCACCTAGTGTGGTGACTCAAGTTTACACAGAGCTGCTTGATAAAAAATGTATAAATAAACAAGAGCTCATGCTGGGCACAAGGAGGCGGTTAACTCCACTTAGCTTTCAGAGAAAGCCAGAGTTAAGCCATCAGAGCCTGCAAAAAACATATACTCTACAGATGTATAAATGCAGCTTAGAGTAAGCACAGAAAAGTACCTTTCCTAAATGGGTTTCAGTCTCTTAAGACTCCAAACCTGGTTCACATTTACTGCTCATCAGGATGGAATAGGGTTCTAGTCCACACAGAGCTATCTGCAGACCCATCTCGCTTTCATCTGAATTGAAAAGAGCTCAGTGAACAGCAGCAAGAGAGAGTGCTTCTCGACAATCTGTGCTGTGTGCTCACCGGCACTATGGCACATCCAAGCAGGTGATGGGAACTGAACCATTTCAAAGAGCAGAAATTAAGTTGGCACTGGAAGGGAATTTAATAAGTTGCTTGAAGTTCAGAAGAGGACCACATCATGGATCCCTGCCAGGCAGCGGCCCCACACTGGAGCGTGTGCAGGAAACACCTGGGAAAAGCTGGAGCTGTGAATTTCTCATCAACAAAACCACAGCCAAGATTGAGAATGTGTGAGAAACTGAGGACCGACTGACCTTTATCCACACAACAAAGCTAAAATAGAGCTTCACTGTAAAGGAAGGCTAGTATCTCTTTCTCATAGTGCTAAATTGGACATACTGTATATCAGAATAGTCCCAAGAGCCCCATTAACATCCAAGACATCTTATTGTAGAAGTGAGGGGCTTCAGATGTCACCTTACTTGACAGACGCTGTGTGTATATTGCTTGCCTAATAGGATGAAGACCTCTCCTAAATTCAGCCCTGTTTTCCTTTTCCTTTCCTTTATAAGGCTATCATTTACGATCTCATTAGTATTCGTACATACTTGTGTATAAATGGTAATACATACAGTGTAGTGAAAGCTTCATTTTTCATAATGTTTAGTGAAATTATTTGGTAGTCTGAGGTGGAATGGGGATTCGGGAAAAGGGGGGGGGGGTCAGATTTTTTAATAGGTTTAAAGGGGGGCGCGTTATCATATCTAAAACATATGATATTTGTATTGACTGTATTTATAATAAATGAGATCAAACATGTTTAAGACATAATATGTATTTAATACCTAATTTGACATTATAGTGGTTTCATTATGTTCTGTATGATTTTTAATGAGAAGTTGGACAGTGGATCAGTGTGACAGCACATAGCCTACATAATGGTTTGTCGAAGTTGTAAATAAAACAAAGATAACTGGAGTAAGAAAACACAATTTTAGTCTTTATACTTCAAAATTTAATTCAATGTGTTGATTGCCATTTCTTTATAATCACAAATTTACTAGCAATTTCTAAGTGAAAATTGTTTCCACACCATTAGTTTTTTCAGTGTACACAAATCAGTAAATGAGTAAATGAAATGTGTTGATGTTACACTGCAATACTGATGCTGTTTCACTTATATTTCATTCTTGGTGTGTTGATGATAATTAAATTCATCCAGAGTAAGTGTGCAAATGACTTTATCTTTATTAGTCCAAATTGGAATTCATTTATAAATAAATTAGCCCTTAAAAGGTCTTAATGTGACAAAATGTCTCATCATCTAGTGAAAAATGACCCCCTGGGACTGTGTCTGATTATTGAATGTTACATTAACCCGGATATATCTAAAAATACTGACACATGAAAATGCTTAATTCAACTTGCTGCACATTCATAAAACGTCATAAACACTCACTAGGATGATACTGAGAGACCAGACATAATGAAGTTCTCATGCTATTCTTCTAGCACTATAATTTTATTAGCAAAATATCCCACCACTCACTGGTACATCCATGTCACACTCAAAATCAACATTTCATATATGGTTTAAAACGCAAGTGTCATCATCTTTTGCGGTAGGATAGCAGTTGCAAGTAAATATTCATCTTCATCTTTTTCAGGAATATAATATGAAGATTTTACAAAGTAACATTTATCTTTAGCAACATTACAGGCACAATGCTGATAAAACCGTTTTAGTTTTCAAATACCTCCATTTTCACAGTCCACACTACAATGCGAAAATTATGTTTTCAAATGTATCCACTAGAGATAGTGTCTTCAAAAAGTACATTTTTTTTGCTGGACAAAAACGGCATCTCATTGTGGACGAAAGGCCAAAACAGAGAGAAAAAGATGCATTTTCAAATTTATCCAGATTTTTGTACATCTCCAAATTTGTCAAAGCAAATGTTGTAAAAGGTTTTGCATTTTCGATGTCTATGTAAATGTACAAAAGCTTATGTGCACACTTAATGTACACATGGCCATGAAATATCGAGATCATCCTGGACTATCAACCCCATTCTAGAGTAGAAAGACCAAGGCATTTCTTGTTGCGGATAGGATTACAGAAATCGACTTGAGAAAGAGAGAACGAGAGAGTAAAAGGAAAAGAGCAAAAGATGTGGAATCACATGATTAGATTGTGAGGCGTGCACATCCTCAGTCTTAGCAAAGCATGTGTGTAAGGGGATTCCACGGTTCTGTGGAGAGCATTACTTTGAAGCCTTCCATTTCACAAAGATGGAGTGTGTGCGGAAACTTATGGTAATAGCTTGTCAAGAATGAAAAGCATGGCTGAAGTGCTGTCCCTTTTGTTAACAGGGAAAAATTGAGGTACATTTTGGGACGGGGAAGGTTCCGGAAATTATTCCATCCACCAGAGACAAACAGCAGGACTTTCTATTACACCCAAAGCCGTAATGCACTCTAATAGCCATGTAATGACTTCAGGATCCCTTTAACATTGTCTGTGTAGCCACCATTTCCCCTCTCAATGTCACTCTCTTGTTAAGCTTTTTGGACCTTTCAGAGCCTTCAAATTCATTAGGGGAGTGTCCTAGGTCCAAATCTTCTTATTCTTCTAATTTTATTTTGTTGAATGGGTCGATTAGAGTGTCACATTAAACCAGAGCACTTGGAAGCCACACAGATACAGTGGAAAAGCTGATAATTGAGAGAGAAATGGCCCATATTTGCAAATGCATAGCCAAAAAAAGAGAGAAAAAGAAAAGATAATGTGCCTTTTCTTCACCAGCCTAAAATACAGCTTCCATTACTTTTTCAAAATATTCACAGCCCACTTTTATGCATCAAAAGATTTTGTACACCAAAAGACTCATGAAAATACATCCTTATTATAACTTAAAGAGACATACATAAAAGATATACTTAAATATATTAATATCATACCGTTCTTGTCATACAAAAAATAATTGGGACTTGCCATATAGTACTATAATGCGTCACAGGAGCCCTGGATGTAAAAATGGGACCTTTTGTGATGTTGAAGCTCATATTATGAGAAAATCCACACTTCATCCCTTCAGATGTAATTTACAACCAAGTAATAGAAAGACAGATGGACAGACTTTGTTTCTAAAGCAGCCCGGACACCATGTGCAGTCACTCCAACAAAGTCTCGTCTCAACTCATCAAATTCTCAAGGTGTAGCCGAAAGCAATTACAGGGAGGCTGGATGGGAAAGCCTAATGAAGCCTTCCCACCCAAAAGCCCCCATCCACACTCTCACTGGTCCTAATAAGGCCTTGCCTTCCAAACAAGATGAATCATGTTCCACTTTTCTCTGCGCCTCAGCACTTTGTGGTGGTCTCGCAGTGTAGCTTTGTAGCCTTATTAGCCCCTACAATAGTAATAGACGAGCCAATAACGCTTTGGCTTTCTAAACTCCACCTGGAGCGATTGTGAAATAAAGGAATGTGATAGACATCGAGCCCTGCAGGGTGTTCGTTTATCACAGTGTTTGCTAATGCAAACGTATACTTCTTCAAACTGGATCCAAAACTATTGGATGCAATAGCCATACTGCCACCACACCAGGAACTCAACGAGCAAGAGTAAAGATCGATTTGCAGGTGAAATTGCAAACATTATGCACAAACCTGCTGAAAACAACATCTTAAACCAGCCTATGCTTGCTTGCTGGTCTTAGCTAGTCCATTAGATAGATAGATAGATAGATAGATAGATAGATTACGCAATAAAATTACAGCTTTCATGTACATACCATATATGCAGTGGTGTGTGTTTTTTTCTTTTGTTAAATATAATGGTATATTGGTTCAAATAATTAAGAATTAAAAAACTACTGCCCTTTGAACTCGATACATAAATCATATCCCAAACTCAACCTTAAACCAGCCTATGCTTGCTTGCTGGTCTTAGCTAGTCCATTAGATAGATAGATAGATAGATAGATAGATAGATTACGCAATAAAATTACAGCTTTCATGTACATACCATATATGCAGTGGTGTGTGTTTTTTTCTTTTCTTAAATATAATGGTATATTGGTTCAAATAATTAAGAATTAAAAAACTACTGCCCTTTGAACTCAATACATAAATCATATCCCAAACTCAACATCCCGAAACGTCATTCACAAAGGATTAATTATTTTCAAGGACATGTATGTCTGAATTAAGATCTCACGCTTCGACTGTAACAACGCTATCCTATTGATTCCTGCTATCTCTGCTGAGCTCTAATGAAAGGTGGCTAAAAATATCAGTGCCTCTTCAATATCTCACACTTCCTGCAAGCACATCCATGAGCCTGTCAGGAGGTGAGAGCTCTGTGACATTGTGACATGCTCATACACGCTGTCCACAATGCTAATGCCAACAGACAACTGCCACTTAGTCCCCAGGGTCAGATTTGACTCTGCATACTTGCTTTGAGAAGCACCTTCTACAAAGCCCGTTCTTATCCTTCCATGTCACATTACATTACACGAGGCAGAAGAGAAAAATCAGTCAACAGAAAAGTGCTTTGGAACATCTGCTAACAACTTCGAAATCTCTTTTTTCATTGCACCGCTATGAGAGAAAGAAACTTTTAATGAGTTCTTAAAGATTTAGTGCAATGGACTATGTGAAACTGGGCTTAAAATTAGAACTTAAAGAGAAAGGAAAAGAGTGAATTTCATTAAAACAAACAGAAAACTTTATTTAATCTCTTCTGTGTTTCGTTGTGAAAGCGAAACTACTTTGTTTGGCCTTCCAAAAGAGGACGATAGCCGCTTCGTCATGCGAAGAGCTGATCCGTGCTGGTCGCTGAAGAAATACATCAACTTCGCGCTGTGGATTGCCGGATTGGCTTTCACCGTGGACGAAGCGGAGTCCAGCCCGGGGTCGTCACATGTGGTTGCCACAAGACCGCCGGCCGCTCCTTCGTTGAATCTGCCGGCCGTTCCTCACTCTAGCCCGCAGTGTGTGATGCTGTGTGACACATTTTATGGAGGACTGTTTCCTGAACCTGCAGACTAGCCTACAATGGGTCTGTGCTCAAAGGCTGTTCTATAAAGTGGGGCAGTTCCAACTTTGCAAGGACAGTCTAGCACTTCTGACTCACAGCCTGTAAGTACATTTTTTTATACTTAAAGAATTTGCCACTGATGATTCAAACGCAAATTTTAAGCAGTGTAGAGTAGCGCTTGTTGTTTGTCATTTCTCCGATCACAAATGCAGACATGGTTTTATGTTTACACGGTGCCATACACAACGAACGCATAAAAACACAGTATAAGTCATTATAATCAGTAATTATGTCCCCACTGGATGCAACAAATGCCTTCGTTTGTAATGGGTTTTTTTGGTTTTGTCTGGTCGTGCCGGTAGAAGGCATCACAGTATGTTAAGGGGCGTAACATTTCCGTCACACGCTTGAGGTATTTAGCCAATCACAATGCTCTGGATAGCTGGCCAATCAGCGTACACCTCGCTTTTCAGAACGATGAGCTTTGTAAAAATCGACGCGTTTCAGAAAGGCGGGGCATAGAGGAGCAACAATAATGTACACTATGTGGAAAATAATGTGTTTTTTTAACCTAAAATGTAAACCTGTAAAATACACCAAATTTAACCCCGTAATACTTAAAACATATACCACATTGCATTACACCAAATACACAACATAGCCTAATGTTCTTTTTAGCAACGTCATATGACCCCTTTTAAAAAGCACAATAAAACCAATTGAAACAGAGACTAAAACACATCTAAAGTGAATGCAATTGTACCTTACCAATTCGGGTGACATATCAGTAGCTCCTGCACAGTAGTTAGTCTCCTATTCTCCATCTTTACAACTGTCGGCCTCCATGAGCTAGAAATTTCTCACGCCCTGTCCACATCACAATGGCCGCACGCAGCTAATCCAGATACTTGCATTTTTCTATGACACAGATGACCTTGCTTCCACCTCCAAGGACACCTGTCTGTGACTACATGTAGCCAATATGTTCTATGGGTTGACTGATTGCAGTTGCAGCAGGTTTTGTTAGTTAGTTAAAGCTGGAGTTTGTACCTGTAATGTGTAATGAAGCCCGGGGGGCTGGGCCTGGCTCTGCTCCCGATTACAGGCCCTAACAGGTCCACAGGGTTCAATCAAGCCAGACCCACTGAACACTATATACTGCAGGAAAGTGGTGAAGTAAACACTATTGTGCACTGCCCCAGGGACAGGTGTCTCAAAGCACACAACGCTAATGATGGTGACACATAATGAAAGAGAGCATGGATGAGAGAGATATATAATTGCATGCATGCATACACACATTTGCATAAATGAATACATGCAAACACATTTAATCTCATGCTAAAGCTTTGCAAATGTAGCATGAAGGAAATCTTCACAAAAATGAATGCAATATCCCACGCACATTACGGAAAAGGGGATGAGAGATTTCAAGCCCTAACTGTGACGATAGTACCTCTGATTCCACCCAGATCTTCATTTGACTGCTGTGCATGGGAGGAGGTTGTTATGGCTTTGAACAGCAACTTCCCCATCTGAACGGCTGGTGTTCTGGTGCTTGATTACTAGTGTGTTGTTTTGGCTGATTTACAGTAACTCAATTGTTTTGTTCTGTAAAGCATGTAATATTTATTAATGGAACACTAAAATACTGTTACTACAATCAAGAGACCATAATCTCACCATCTCTGCTCACCAACAAGCTCAATGCTTTCATAACACACTGATGCAGTTGCAACAATGTAAGAATGAATTTGTTGTAACTTCAGAGTCAACCAAGGCCAAGTCTGAAGTGAGCATGAATTATTGCCCCCTGAAAACAGCAGTGGTGGTCTGGGGGTGGCGAGGGCTTGGGGTGTGATTGACAGGTGGTGTTGAGCTGTGATCCATGCAGATTTAACCTTGCAGAGGAGGGTGAAGGGGAGGACAAATAAGGACCCACATGTGCTGGCCTGCTTCTTATTGATTTTACAGGTTTGAGGGTCAACGGCAGGCCAATGTAGAACACAAAAGTTCAAAGAAGACTTTGTTAAATAAAGTTAGTTGGTTGCTTTATTATTGTTATCTTATACAGTTGTGTGCTGTAAAATACACCAAAATCTAACCCTGTGATACTTAAAACATATACCATATTGTCACCATATTTTGACACTGATGGCAACCACAAAAACTTGCTTTGTTTTTACTGTAATGTTTTCAGTGTATATGTGTGTACAGACACACAAGCAGTTTGTTTGAGTTTTGTTGACTTTTAGCACACACCTACTCAGAGAGACAAATTTATGCATAATTACAGTCTTGCCTTTAAACACACCGACACACTCAAACACTCATACTGTCTCCCAGTGCATATATTTACACACGCTCACACATATTCAATGCCAACAAATACACACACAGCCATCTGTGTTGCAATAATAATCACCACCTAAATGGCATATATTTAAGTCTACACGTAATCTAATTCAGACGACAAATGTTCCACATCATGCAGTATCTATTGTTAAAACTGACATCAGGACATATTGTTAAGTGTTACGGGGTATTTGTTTTTAGCTGTGAAGAGAAACCCTGAGGAGTGGCAATGTTATGCTATACAAATCGTCCTAAGTGTGACAATAAAACCTCAATCATCGTTCATTTTGTGAGGTGTTGGTGTTCAGATGAGTGAGTTTGCTGAGGTGCTGTTTCTGTGACATATACGCAGAGTCAGGAGCAGGGCTGGATATTGCATTAGCAAGGGGCAAGCCTGTGAGAATAATCACGTTTACCGTATGCAAGGATCTACACAAACAAACCTCTCTCTCACCATCTGAAGGGCGAGATTGTGTGCATTGAGTGCATGTGGTAAATACTCTAACTCACACTGTCTTTTAAATGAGCAAGGTTCTGTTGCAGAAAAATACATTAATACATGCACAAAGATGCTTCTTTTTTGCTTAAGACTTCGATTTCCCCTTTTATTCATTCCCCAGCTTCTTTGTCTTCCCAGTGTGGTGTTGTCAGCTTGAATTCCGAATGAAATGGATGCATTTGAAATTTGTTTCCATATGAACTATGAAGGTGAAAATAAATGGGCCAGATATGTTTGTGCTTGTAGCAGCATTTTGCTTTGGTGATACATTTATCAGAGCTGCGAGTGTGTGTGTGTGTGCATATACGTGTTCGTGGATGCTTAGATTAGAGAGCGGGCTGATAACATTAGTCTTATTAAAAGCTCTTAAACAGAAACAGTGTGATAAATGCAGCATTTTACTGTGGTCACTATGCCAAACTGCCAAACTGTATATACTGAACTTGAGATAATGTGTTTGATAGGCTTTTCTTTCTCTCTTATTCAGAAGTAACATAGATCTATACATTACTTGCCAAGCTGATTATTACTGTCAATAATTGGGCTGTTAAATTATTAATTTTTAAATCAAATTAATGAATCTATCAAATTAATCACAAATAATTACGTATCTCAAAAGCCGACAAATGAAAAGGGTTCAAAAACATATTATAGTGGCAGACAGAACATTGAATAGATCTTACAAAAAGAGCTTTTAGAAGCTATTATGCCATTTTATTTACATATCAGTATCTCAGTAGCCATGTTTACATGGACACTTTTCCGACCGATGAATCATTTTTCCATCATCATGAATCCGAACATAGTGTTTCCATGAACGGTAAATAAAGTGATTGATTGTGTGATTGGGGTTGATGTGTGCTTTTATGTCACAAGTTTTCAATAAGATCAAGTGTTTACATGTCCTATTGAATGGGTTAGAAAAGGTTTATCCCACCCCTCTCAACCCGATTAAAATTTCAATTGGTTGGGCTTTTTTTTTTTGTGGAGCATTTTCATCAGAAACCGATTGTAATCAGAATACAATGCTCCATGTAAACACACATAATATCTGTACATTATATATATATATATATATATATATATATACTGT
>NW_015557063.1:194264-199539 GCF_001515605.1 Sinocyclocheilus anshuiensis | reverse complement strand
TGTATATATATATATATATATATATATATTGGTGGAATCCTTCTACATAGAATAAAAATAAAATAATGCAACATTAGTTAAATGCATTAAATAAACATGATAGCACTGAATACACCGGGAACACAATCAAATTAACATATTCATCCAGTGAATTCTAAGATTCTAAAACTAAATATGTAAAATGTTTTTTAGACACTCTCTGTACATTAATGATGTAGATTTCAGCATCTGTGCAAATGTACATGTGCTAAAGCTGTAGGTACAATAATCTACGATAACCAATACGATCATGTTGGATTTGGTGAGGCCAGTTGCCTGAAGTCCTGACTACACACTCGCGAAAAACATTTAGGTTTTACTTCAAACTCTTAACTCCTCCGATGGTGGAAAAATTCTGGGTCACGGGGTATGATTAATTGCATTAATTCTTTTATCGCACTATTTTCTTTATAATTAAATGCACTAAATTAACATGTTAAAGTGACAGCCCTATTAATAATGACGTATTAATTTTAATTCCAACCTTGTTAGGAAAATGAACTCGTACGCTTACTAGAGGCCACAATTATTAATGGAGTCACCTTCTTAACTGACTCAGACAGCAAAAGACATCTGAAGCCCCCGGCAACAGTCTGACCTGGCTTTTAGAAGTGAAGTCTCTGTTTACTGAGCTTAGAGAACAGGGACTGACCGTATGGCTACTGCTGTGTATAGTAGCAGCACGCTGGGGCTGATAGCAGCAATCTTCTACAGCCCTCTCTATCTCTCTCTCGCACACCAAACAACCAAGCCTTTAATCCAGTGAGGTATGGACAGAGCCGTGGGGATTACTGTAAACAAGCGGGGAGCCGAAGATACACTAAAAATGAACACCGGTTATGCTCTCTCCCTGACTAGAGAGATCCAGGGCTTTTGGATTGATCTTCAATGCTCTGGTTGCTTCTGCTAGCCCGTCCCACACTGCCCTATCGCCCTGTACAACTGGTCAAGCGGCAATGACTGGCATGTCTATAGGAGAAGCGAGGATCGTCTGCAGGGTTCGTTAAATCCTGGCTAATTGCAGCAGGCAGGCTTCCTTGGGCGGGTGTGTATGTGTGTGTGTTCTGTCAAATGGAAAAACAGCCGTGATACGGCACTAGCAGGCCCTGCTTGGAGTGCTAGCAGCAACACAGCATTAAATTGAACAGAGGTGATGTGAGAGGAGAGGAAATGTACTAGAGCGGGACCACAGTGTGGAGGCACACTAATGGAATGAATATGGAGTTAGGCAGACATGCTGTCTGTGTCCCTTCCGCAGTCTCACCATTAATCTGATGATTTGCAGCTCTGTGTCCGGATCACTTGGTGGCGCAGTATCGTTTGAATGTGAATAAGAGGTAATAGGATCTGACAATATGTTTCAGATATGATAAATGTAGCTCGGCTGTACTGTCATCGTGGCGCATGGTTATTCTACAGCAGCGGTTCTCGACTGATGGGCTGCAAGTCTGTTAGGGGTCGTGGAGAGCAGGGAAAAGACAGTGATGATAATGCAACCAACCATAAAGTCATGCGAATGCAAAAAGATAGCACAATAAATAGGCTTATCAACTTTTAAACCCTAAAATGCATATGTGGATGAATTTTTCCCTTACAGTTTTTTAAACATTGATGTAGTCTTTAACCAGTGTTGTTACTGTTGACTAAAACTATAATTATTTATTGTTTTCGGTAATTTAAATTAAGTAAAATATAAATATTAGATGAAAAGTAGGTTTAAGTTTAAGAAAAATTACTAAAATCTTATTAAAAATATAGATTAAATTACCAAAGCACATAACAGGTACTTTTTAATTTAACTTAAACTAAAATAAAAAATAATATATAAACTAATAAAATAAAAGCTAATATCAAAAAATAAAGTTATAAATATTAGATTAATCAATAATACATTTTATTGACAAGACAACTAGTGTTATAGTAAACAATATGCATCTAATTGTTACTAAATAATTTTTGGAGCAGACATGCATTCAAGTGGGTTAAAATTACAGTAGTTATGTGAATTAAGGTTAAAAGGAGTAGAAAATTAACTTATTTTATTTGTGGTAATATTAATACATTTTAATCCTAGATTTGAAACACATTTTTGTTTATTTTGATACAAAAAGAAAAATGCAAGTACTGCATTGGGTCACCACTTCACTCCGCCCAATGTAATATCTTGGTTCTTGAAACTAAACCAACCACTAAAACAACCACTGCTTTAAAGCCCAGCAGAGAGTTTTGCATCTCTACCTGACACACTGACAAAGTTATAGATTTACATATCATTCCATAAAGTTCATTAAATACAGCTGTTCTTGTCTCCTTTTTCATAACTCTTCACCTACATCACTCCTTCAATCTATCTTTATTCTTTGCTCACATTTCATTGTCTTTTAGCCAGCACTCGTTTTTTTTCCCGGTCAGCTTAACATCAGAGTTGCACAAAATGTAGCACCAATTTTTAGTAATACCACACTTTACAGTCTTTCATCCTTATGAATCAATGATTTTTCATTCAGTGCTGATGAGACAGCCTCTCTCGGCTCAATCAATGTTTCTGTAACTCCTTTTCCTACGGTACCCCCTCTCGTACATTTAGTATAAACACACAAATGAGTCCAGGCAATTTTCATTTGAACTCCAACAATAAGGTAAAGATTTATGAACAGTTACACTTTGCATCCAATCATACAACATTCAGCCATGAAAGACAGCTTGCTAGAAACATGCCACTCAATTTCCACAGATTTAACCAATAGTTTTAGACTTTCTCCAATAGCACTCTGAATAGATAAACAGCATCTTTCATTAAAGTGCAACTGTGTAAAGCTTAGTTTATGAAGCGCAACCCTCAGATGGAACAGCTGACAAAAAGAGGTCAACTGTAGCCTATGAGTATAATGGAGCTTAAAATTAATACCATAGCTCATCTCATCTGATAAATAAACCAAACTATTAACAAACAAGCCAAATGGAACAATTCTGTGACGCACGAAGGTCAAACTGAAATATTCTGTCAACAAAAAGCTACTAAACATGTCCATCTATTGAGAAATTCAAACAAAATATTGTTAAACTTTTGTTATTGTTATTTGCAAAAACATTTTTATAAACCAAAATGTGCTTTGTCCATAACAGAGAGTGTATAAATCAGACTGATGCCAAGTACATATTGTACTCCACTATTTGGCTATAGTCTCGTTGCAAGCACACTGATTGAGCAATAGTTGCATTCAGAGTAAACAAGCACTTGTCAGTCCATTCTAGCTGGAACAGATGGTTTCCGTTGACTATTTTACTTTTTTTCTGGCTTGGAGAATGACACAATAACACTGCAAAAGCTACCACATGTTTTAAAATTGAATGAGATGCACATTCTCCGTACAACAGGGCAGATGTTAGTGTCTTACAGCAAACAGTAGTACACACACACACACACACACACACACACACACACACACACACACATATATATTTAAAAAATAAAATTAAAATAAATAAATATGTTTTAAAATAAATTTTTCATCATGAGGAAAGCAGTCTAGGGAAATGGGGAGAAATAACTGGCAACCTTGTGCGGGTCACTGACAATTCCAAATTTTAAATCTATAATATTATAAAAAATAATAAAAAATTATTATAAACTGACAATTTAAAATGATCAAAAAAAAAAAAAAATCATGACAGAAAGCGGAACTCTTAATATAGCTATACCGTCCATATACTTGCCTTTCAGCAAATTAGTTAGGACCACTGGGCGCACATTATCTCCCTTAATTAATATTCATGAGTCAGGCAGATAAGGTTCATAAAGTGTCCCGTATCATTCCTATGCCCCTGTTTCCTGCTTTCAGAGACATGATGATTGCTATGAAAATAGGCGATCATCTTCAGGTAAGTTTGAGAACAACCGCCTCACACACACACATACACAAACAAACACCCAGCATCCCCTGTTTTTGCCTAATAGGCTAGTTGGTGGCACCAGTTTGGCCCATTTTTATAGCTGCTTGCATTTCCGAGCAGTAAGAAACAGGACTGCAAACCACCGGAGGCTTTCTGGAGGCTAAAGACTGCTGACCTGTCATTCTACCTTTATCCTTGCCTCATACAAATATACACACACCCACACAGCTCAATATTAGTTTTGGAGCGGCTTTTTCTTTTTCACCCTGACACAGCTTTTACACACTTTTCTACTTTTAGAAGCAGCTTTGTAAAAACCCCAAAACACTGTACTGTAACAATCCTAAAGCCTGAGGCATTTATCACTCACAGCACTTTGAAATTGCCTGTTTGGCATGAAACAGAAGATGATGAAAATAGATTTAGGTTGCACCAAGTGGACAGAGAGAAACGCTCAATTTAAATATAATTTGTATCATGTATATCTATGCATATTACAGTAATAAGTCTCCCCTTTATGAGCCACATGACCACTTTACAAAAACACATGCATTACCATGAGTGCATGAACAAGAAACTGTCCAATTTACATAGCAATCTATTATTAAAACGATGAGCAAATGATCATTGCGAACCTAATTTGTAATTTCCTGACACAGCTCAGTTGTTTCCTCCAGTTTATATTTAAGTATCTCCCTCAATGTCAATTAAATCTATTATCTCGCCATCCTTCCTCTGAGTTTCCTCACTTCTGCTCTATTTGAATTTGTTACTATTTAGCAGGAGTTCAGGTAACACTTTATTTTAGGGTCTCTTAACTAGTCGCTTATTTGCATGCATATTACTAGAATATTAGCCATTTATTAGTACTAATTAAGCACATATTAATGCCTTATTCTACATCCCTAATCCTATCCAATACCTAAACTTAACAACTACCTTACTAACTATTAATAAGCAGCAAATTAGGAATTTATTGAGGGAAAAGTCGTAGTTCATTGTGAATAAGTGTTCCCTATTCTAAAGTGTTACCGGAGTTCAATATAGTATGCTTGCAATAAAATATTTTAGGTATGAATAAATAATCTTTTAGATTATGCTGAATGCTCAGATATTCAAGGCATATTATACAGCCAGTCGTTCATTCTCAAAACAGACCCAAACACGGTGATTTGCACCCCTACAAGGTTATTCACCAAATAAACAAATATGTGGACATGACATATTTGAGTTTAAATTATTTTTTACAATTTCTCTTGTACACTGTCTTTCCCCCCATTTCGCTGCCCTCCTCTCCTCTCCTCTCCTCTCCTCTCCTCTCCTCTGTACTGTTTCCTGTCAA
>NW_015557063.1:188784-193122 GCF_001515605.1 Sinocyclocheilus anshuiensis | reverse complement strand
CTCTCCTCACCTCTCCTCTCCTCTCGCGTCCTCTGTACTGTTTCCTGTCAAGTTTTTCACAGTCTCACACAATGCTACAACCATGAGGCTGTTTGGTAAAACAGGTTTTACTCATTTTCATGGCTTATTATTCCAGAGCAGTGCAGAGGGAGACCAAAAAAAGGCCTTCTGGAGGCTACCAACCTCTCTTTAATACACACATTATCTCACCTATAATTTATAATATTCATTCAAGCACATGCACTTCATGCACTTTACTGCAGGACCAATTGTATAGTCTGTCAAGCTAATAGTCTGAAAACCATTAAATCCTCATGTACTATACTGCAGAGTCTATAGGGCAGTTGTGTTTGATGATTAGAAGAAGGTACATATAGAATGCTACATTTGTGAGTGTGACTTCTGGGAAATTAAGTCTGGTAATGGGTGGAGATTCTGATTCTGTGCACTGAGTAAAACTGCATTTCCAAGACCTGAGACATGCAGCTTCAAAGCTCCAATAAAGCTCCGTTTCATCCAAAACAACATCAGAGGATGAAGTATTCTGGTTGGTTGAAATGTCATGAATATGCCTGAATACTGCATGAATATTCAGTAGACCTTTTGTAGAGGTGTGATACTGTAACATGCCATCTCAGCGTCTGTCTAGACATATCTCCCCATTTTGTATTATTTTAAAACATTCTCATATACATTATCCTCATATACATTATTAATATAATATAACTACTAAAAGAATGTGTCTCCCATTTTTTTTACTGTGCTGACAAGGTGAGCTGGTGCTTGCAGGCTGTTTCCATTTGCAGAGAGGAGAATTTATGACACATCACAGCTTCCCATTTTCTTGGAAACCCTGCAGTAATGTGGCTTCTTTAAGGGTGAAAGCAAAAGATTGCACACCTTCAGTGTTTCTTTCTTTCTGTTGCAGTGCTCAGATTAATTTTGACATTTCTTCTTGCAGTAGCTTTTAGATTTTACTGCAGTCGAATTAAAAGGAACATCAACTGTTATCTTTGTTAAAGGGGGTCCTTACCTGTGTAAGCTCTTACCTATTTTTACTTTCTCCACTGTGTATATTAATATTTCAGTCAGTACAACAAGAAGAAACTTTAGAAAAATGTTAACGTTTGTTTATAATTTATATGCATGCGGAGGCCGGGGCAAGTTGTCCAGTGTTCTTTTTCTCCAGTGAAAATGTCTCATTGTAAGCCTATTTCAATGTATAGGCACCTAAAAAACCTTTAACATTTCCACTGTTATTACCATAAAAAATAAACCAAACTAACCGATAGGGGGGATGTTTTCACACGATTTATGAACACACGGTAAGTTGTCACAATGGAACCTACCATTAATCAGTCTATTATGAGCCACTGAGCTAAAATTTTTAGAGGACTAAAAAGCCTTGAGTTTTAACAGAGATACTGTCCTTGTGTTACTTGTGTCTGTCGCCCAATATGAAAAGTTCCAATCTCCCTATAAATATGCCATTTCAGTGTTTTTCATTTCTGAGAAATCAATTTTTTTTTCCAGCAACTGTTATTTGAAAAACATAATTTGGATCTTTAGGATTATGAGGAACTGTTTGCATTCTCTTGCTGAAGTTCATCATGTCAAAGAGCTTTGGACTGTACTAAATGTTGCAATTCAAGGGTGTGCTAAATACCTTACTATTATTACTGTATCTGCTGTAAGAACACCTGTAAATATAATTTTTCATAGCATAGTGTTCCCCTCGTGTATTGGTGGAATGCGGTTTGCGTGGGTGGAGGTTGTGACTCAGGCCTTGGCACAAAAGTCTGGTGGCAAAATACCCCCTTCACATGATATGTCATAGGATTTCATCTCTCCAACAGTATTGTACCATTTGTGAAAGGCATGTCCAGTTATCTTCTCATATGCCATCAGTTTCAATTTCCTCTTGTGCCTGACTTTCAGAAATTCTCCAGTAGAGGTCCAGACCCCCTCCCAACCCCTGTACATTTTTTGACAGCAGAGCGAAAATGAAATACAAAAGACAACCATAAGATCAGGTGGAAGTCGTTTTCAAATCTCTGTAGGTATACACACTTGCTCAGTTGCAATTATTTACACCTACCCACCCTGGCTCTAGTGAGTTTGGTAACCTTTGGAGAAAATTCAGAAAATAGAGAAGATATATATATTTGATCAAATAAATCCAGCCTTAGTGATTCATTATATTGAAATCAATGGGCAGAAATGTTCATTTTTGCATTCCATGGAAGAAGGAAAAAAGTCATACAGGTTTGGAATGATACAACACGAGCTCAGTAAATAATGGCTTTATTAATGGCTAAATAATGGCTTTATTTCTATCCAATAGGAGCCTCCCTGTGGCATCACGTTTGTCTCAAATCTATTGGTTGTACATTATCTCAGGGCACACAGTGAAAAACAATGATGTGTGCTGAAATTTATGGAGCGAGAAACATTCTCTCAATTTTCTCCCCTCACCTTCTCTTCTTCTCCCTCTATTGTCTGGTTTCTTGCCAATCATCACATCTTTCCACACTCCCACACACATCTTTTCTTTTACTTACTCTGCTTTTCTCTCTCACATGTAATTTCCCCTCCCTCTTCTTGGCCTCCCCCTCTCTGCACCCTTTTCTCACCCTCTCATTCTCTAGAGGTCCTTTTATTTTTTCTTTGCATCCTTTAAGTCTCCACTAGCCTTGTGCATTCTCTCTTTCACTCCACTTCCCTCTCCCATTGCCCAAACAAGCGCCATCAAACACACACACACACACACACACACACACACACACACACACACACACACACACTGCATTAATGAAACATTAATGGGGCACAGACTGTGCCTCCTCTGCAGTCAGAGTTTGATCCTTACCCTTCAAAGCAAAGCACACATATTCACACACAAGTAAAGTGCAATCCTCTGCATTATCAGAAGATTGTGTTAAGATAAAACACCCAGCATGTCAGATACTTCAAGTGTAAATAGCATCTATTGCTATTTGCACTTAGTGTAAGCATCTATCGCTAAGAAAATATGCTATTTGCACTGTGTAAGCATCTATCGCTAAGAAAATATGCTATTTTCACTTATAGTGTAAATAGCATCTATTTCTATCATGACAAATCATGCAATATGGTAAAAGTGTTTTGACATCATAACATTGTGTTGTGCAAGGAACTATGGGAAAATAAACCTTTATTAACTGATAATCTGCACCGTATTCATAATTTGTGTGACAAAGAACAGAAGTTGTTGGTGTTTTACTGTCACTAATGGTAATTTCGGCTGGAAACTGCAGAGAAATGTATGTATGGGTAAATTTTTGTGGTTTTGCAGAAATGTAGCCAAAGTTACATATTTCCATTGAGCCTGGCTTGGATAAAAAGGTACAATCTTAAAAATAAAGGTTATTTATTGCATTGATGGCTCCATGAAGAACCTTCAACATCCATTGAACATTTCCATTGCACAAGGTTCTTTATAGTGGGAAAGAAAGCTCTTTAGATGATTAAAATGTTCTTCACAAATGGTTCTGTAAACAACTGTTTACTGAAAGGATCTTAAAAAAATGGTTCTGCCATGGCATCACTGCAAGACCCCCTTTTGGAACCTTTATTTTAAAGAGTGTAACTCTGTTGGGTCACCAAAAATCTGGGTCTTGAAGCAAAACCAGCTGAGAGCACTGCATTAGACTCTCCAGCCAGTCTTTATGATGCTGTAGCAAAGTGAAACCACTGGCGTGTTTGTTGTCACTGAACAGAACAGAGGTGACTGGTGAAAGCTATGACCTTAGAGCTTTGGTTTCCTGCTAGATTCTCCCAACTTTAAACCTGTAATTATGACAGTGTGCTAGTGTATCTAGGGAGAGGGTGGTGGGGAGGAGAAGGGGAGGAGAGCTTATAAAAAAAAAACAGGCCATGAAAAATCAAATGTGGGACAGAGAGGCTTCCCTTTCCTATTTCTTAACTTCCTCTTTCTCCTCCCTTCCTCTCTTTCTCTGTCATTGCACTGCTGTGCAGCACACAGTTTAGGTGTATGCGCTTTTGACAGTCAAAGGCCACACTACTGGGCCTCGATGGGGTGCCTGGGCCTTTCACTGACACTCACTCTCAAATGCTCACTCTTTAAATCCCTCCACTTCTTCTGCTTCTCCGCTCTTTGTAAAATAGGTTTTTGAGCAGCTCAAGTTGAGGAGCAAGTAAGGCCAGTGGTGGGACATTGTGATACACTAAACCCCTTGACACAGAGAGATGAAGCCTTTGCCTTGCACTGGCTTACTTCATTTTGCACAGACTTGCCTCAGAGTGTGGTTAAGTAAAAAACAAACACACACACACACA
>NW_015557063.1:186146-188638 GCF_001515605.1 Sinocyclocheilus anshuiensis | reverse complement strand
ACACACACACACACACACACACACACACACACACACACACACACACACACACACACACACACACAGTGACATGCAAGGGCACATATGTGGACTCCTTTAAACAGCAAACCCCAGGAATGAACTGAACAGAGCTACCATATATTTTCCCCTACACTACTGTGAAGTTTGGGGCCAGTAAGGAAAAAAATGCAGCTGAAAATACACTTTAAATATATATTAAAATTAGAAAATCTCACAATATATTATAGTCTTTACTGTATTTTCGATCAAATAAATGAAGCCTTGGTGAGCATATAAGACAATAAATAAATAAATAAATAAAACAAAAAAGCATCTTATCAACCCCAAAGGAAAGAATGCCCAATATATTATTTAAAGTGTCTTGTTTTGTGTTCCACAGAAGAAAGAATGTTCTGGAATTGGAACGACAAAAGAGTAAGCAAATGACGACAAAATTTTAATTTCTGGTCAACTATGCCTTTAGATGTTTTGTGTAGCTTCCCTGTAGATCACTAAACCCTTGCTGTATTCCCTAAATCTTTATATTTTATGGATTTTTAGATGATTTATTGTTATTGAAGAAACATCTGTTCATGTTTTTATGATGACAGAAGCCTCCACAGTGTAAATAAATTTGTAAAATAAATTAGCATTCCTTTCCTTACAGGCAAACAAATCATAAAATTAATTTTATATTTAGTTCATGGTCCCAAAGGCTCTGACATGTTCATTACATGATGCCTTAACTGACATGTACTCCTTAGAACCTCAAAACAAAAACAAAGCTGAACATTTCTGTGTAGCTCCACTGCATTTCGGCTTATCTAAAATGATGATAGATTTTGGGCCTTATCAAAATTTCAGAGCATTGACAAGTAAGTGGGCTGACTGGTAATGGATTCTAACCTCATATAGATTTTGCCTGGTCATTTGGAATTCGATGAATGGAAAGCAGCAGTGCATTTTACATGATCAGGCTTTCTGCCAGCAGTGGCTTACAATCTTTCCAAATGTAGCACTGGCGTTGATCTTTGCTTGCAACCAGACAGATAATTCACATTTTTGACAACATGTCTGCTTTAAGAAGACCTCAAGTTTAATGCATTTGTTTATTAAGTATCAACTGTCTGTGTGGGTGAACTACTGGCTGCTCAAAATATATAAATAAGATACTTTGTCAAAAAGAGCAGCCCAACAGATAATGAACTGCTAAAGGTCTCTCCAGGGAACAAATACTTGTGATATGTACAAAATACACCCTAACGATCACATTTCTGTGATTATTTTTAACTAGTGATCGACCGATATTGATATTTTATAACCGATACCGATACCAATTATTTGTGTGCCCTATAACCGCTATGCAGAACCGATATTTATTTACTGTTATAAAGTAAATAAATGACTGAGTGAAGTAAGTCCATACTTCACTTTGGTTTTTCCTCCTTTCAGTCATCTTTAAAAAAAAGTTTTGAAAATTACCAGTCTTTCATGTTAAATTTAATCTTCATATTACAATAAAAAAACATTTTATTTAAAGCATCAGCAGCAACACTAATATTAACAATAAGCAAAATAAATGTAGAAGGTCTAATGTTTTCAAATTGAGAAAATAAATAAATGAAAGGAGTCATATCAACTTAATTTTAAACTACAGTTTTAGTAGGCTTATAAGCTGTTTAATAGGCTAAAGAGTGAAGAATAATTCACTGGATAATGTTAATTCACTGAATAATATTCTCTGGAATATTGAAATATAACAAACAAAACATTGTATTTTGTTGCATTTCTCAACTGGCATGTTACATCAGCATTACTAATAATGTTTTTGTCCTTCTAGATTATGAAATCTAAGCAAATCATTGCTCAATGATTGTTTTGAGCAAACTATCATTTTCATTTTTTGAGCAAACTATCAGTTTATATAACATAGGGCTGGGCGATATAGCTAAAAAATGTATCATAACAGTCAAAAACAAAATAAAAATTAAACAAATATCTAATTTCTAATGTCTTATATGCAGATTAAATAGGTTAAACTTTTGGCTTGTCTCCCGAGGCCACAGGAGGGCGCAAAACGTGCATTACATCTAAATGAACTCATATAAATCAAATATAATTTAGTAAATGGCATAAACAATTATGAACAAAACAGCATGCATTGCTTAATACAAAGAGCCGAAGCGCCATTCACACAGACTGCATTTAAAAACAAGAGACGTGGTAAAAGGGAATAAACCTCCACAAATTCGCGATGTGTTTTCTAAACGTTTAAACTGTTTTAACTTTGCATGGCTACATCTTGTGACGCGAGTGCAGCAGTCATATTTGTCCGTCTAAAAATGCGCTGAATATGCGTTCTGTGTGAAGTAGGCCTGTCACGATAACAACTTTTTGTTGTGCGATATATTGCGCCAGAAATAATTGCGATAAGCGATATTATTGTCATTTTAAAGACCATTTTATGCCACTGAATATATAATCATAATGTA
>NW_015557063.1:181801-185363 GCF_001515605.1 Sinocyclocheilus anshuiensis | reverse complement strand
GCATCTCGTGCTCCACTGATGACGCTCCCTGACGCACATGACCTAACATTGGATTGTACTATTTTTGCATTCAAATGCAAATGTTTATTTTAAATTTGACTAATATTCATTCTTTACTCACAATCTCCTCATCACAGGCAGGCACAACCCTCATGTTTGTGTTTGTGTGTACTGTCTGCGTCACTCATAGCCCGTGCCTATATCGTGCGCTATATCGAACATTTTTTACATCGTTACCGAAGAAGGTATACCATCGATAAATATCGATACCGTTTTATCGCCCAGGCCTAATATAACACTATAGTTTTGGTTTATAATGTGGTTAATATTTAGCTCTGACTGTTTGTAGGCTTATACTAACTCAAACTGCACTCTTAAACACACATCTACACCCACCCACCTACAAACCCACACACACACCACCACTCTCTCAGTCAGTATATTTATTAATCTTTATATGCAGTAAGTATCAGAGTTGCCAGAGATGCGGTCCACAAGTGTGGTTGCAGTCAAAGGAGAGGGCAGTTTCCATGGCAACTGAAATACCAGACCCAACTCTATGTACCAGAGCTGCCAATCAGACCGCAAAAAGAGAAGAGAGAGAGAGTGCAGAGAGAAAAAAAGACGAAGGACGAGTATCTTTTCATGAAGGTTGAGGAGATTGAAATGCCATCATCCTTTCAGTCCAACACAGCACACGAACACACACACACACACGCACGCACGCACACACGCAGACGTATACGGACATATGTACGCTCGCACTTTAATACGTGAGGAACAATGGTAGCCGGAAATCTATTCTCATTTGTTGCGTTAGTTACAAAGAAATCTATTTAAAGAAAGTCATAGTACCACAAATGCAGCTTAATCCAACATACAAATCCAGAAAATATAAGCGTCAATGTTTTAGCATTTCAAAATAATAACAGAAAGCTGTTTTGGGATTATGTTCGTGTCATCATTTTCTCATCCACACACACACACACACACACACACACACACACACACAGACACAGACACAGACACACAGACAGATGTACACACACGCATTCACTTTCACCACCACATTTAGAGTCAAGTCTGCAGAGTCATTTACATAAGCTGAAATCTAAGCATTGCCAAGTCTTAGACAGATATTTGCACATACTGGAGAGAAAATATGTCAAAATATTAATTGGAACTGTTGGAATGATTTTCTTATCACAATGTTATCGTAAAACATATCTGTATGCATCTGATGAGATATGAGGAAGTCGTATTGTACATATACGCTGATTAAAAATTTATAGTAAAATTATTTCTGCATAAAAAAAGAAAAAATATGTAAAAAATATGGCCATTAGGCCTACTCACCTTTTGTGACCAACATCATTGTCACCCAGGCAGAAGAGAGCGAAAGAGAAAAGGAGGGAACAGAAAGTAGATTAATTACATTGGAAGTCAGTAATTAAATACAGCACGTTAGAATAGAAATTGCTGGTATCAAACAGAAAATGTATTTATGTTTTCTATATTGAAGCATTAAAATTCCCTGGCTGGCACGATACTAGAACAGAACAATTGTTCTGCATGCAAATGCGTTTCAATTATGGATTAAAGGATTAAATTATTGTCCACCCCAAACTGAAAATGTTTTGTTTTTGAAAATGTTACACTTTTTTTTCATGGGACACAAAAGCAAAAGTTTGTCAGAATCAAGTTTTTCTTTTTCATAGAGTGAAAGTGAATGGTGACCAGGAGGTCTCAAGCTCCAAAACGGACAAAAACATACAGGTTTTCAAACAACATAAGGGTGAGTAAATGCTGTCAATTTTTATTTTAAGGTAGTCTATGTGAACTTTTTAGTCTAAATTGTGCTTGGTTCAAAGTTTTTGCTCTTTGGCTGGCTGTTATGAGTAGCACGGCTTGTGCTGAATGACTGGAGGAGTCTCCCCTCTCTCCTCTGATACTGCGCAAACTCCTTTGAGCTAGTAGTTATGGGACCAAATGCAGTAAGCTGTCTCCCACTCCCTCGCTCTTTCTGTCTGGATGGGTTGACAGTGGGGGAATGGATTTGTTCCCCTGCCCCTGAGGCAGATTGGAAATCTCCAACCTGTCAGGCAGTGCAGTGGAATTATGGGAGTGAGTGGCTCCTTATTCGTGGCTCGCCTGCTGCTACAAGGTGATGGATGGAGGAGTGGAATCACCAGTCACTATGGCAACTGTACGGATACTGCTTAGGTACCACCCCGGCCCCCATTTTTTTCTCTATGACTCTTCACAGAGTTACAGCTTTAACCTTTGTCACTTAGTCCAGAAACTGAAATTGTAATGCATAGGATTGTAATACTGTGAGCATCTGGACACGGCTATCACAAAACTGGACATAATGGCTGTATAAATACACTACTGGTTAAAAGTTTAGAATAATTATGACTTTATGCTTTTAAAAGAAGTCTCTTATGCTCAGTGAGGCTAATTTATTTAATTAAAAGCAATATTGTGATATGTGATTACAATTAAATTTTTTTCTTCTTCTATTTTTATATACTTTAAAATCTAATTTATTCATGTCTTGGCAAAGCCTCTGTCACATGATCTTTCAGAAGTCATTCTAATATTCTGATTTGGTGCTTAATTTTTATCAAAAATTATTGGTGCTCAATGATTAATGATTGTTCTTATTATCGATGTTAAAATCATTTTTTGCTATGCCATCATAGGATTAAATGATATTTAAAAATATATATAAAAAATTTAATAATATTTTACAATATTACTGTTGTTGCTGTATTTTTAATCAAATAAACACAGCATTGTTAAGAATAAGAGACTTCTTTCAAAAACAAACAAAAAAATATTTTTTATTCCAAACCGGTAGTACACTCTTAAAAAAAGGAGGTTTTTCCAGTGATTCCACAAACTAACCTTGTGTGGTTCCCCAAAGATCTTTTCAGAGAACAGTTTGTCAAAGAACCATTTTTTGAACATTTCAATAATCTGAAGAACCTTTTTCCACCATAAAGAACTTTTCGTGGAATGTAAAGTTTCCATGGACGTTTAAGGTTCTTCATGGAACCATAGATGCCAATAAAGAAGTCCAGCTAAAGATCAAGTCAAGTCACAGAACCAAACAGGAACAATTATATTTTATTTTGCCTCAACCTTAGATAGAACAGAAATAGAACAGAGAGTGCTAGTTTTAGAGGGTCAAGTATAGATGTGTTATTGACTGAATTACATAAACACTACACATAAATAATTACAAACACTTCATATATATATATATATATATATATATATATATATATAATGTATATGTGATGTATATGTGAAATAAACTTATTTTGAAGACCAAACAATCAAAGAAGCATCAAAACAGAAATTAAAGAACCTGTCATAATATCTTTACAGGGAGATGGTGTCTGTACAGGCTATAGATTTGTATACCAGTATTTTGTCACAAAAAGCCCAGATGTGAGTGCCAATATGGTGTTAGAAAAGCTCTAACTGCAGGTTTTACAGCTGGTTTAGAGTGGAATAGAAAGCGTTTTTTTTTTTTTTTGTGCAAATTATTTTC
>NW_015557063.1:181390-181716 GCF_001515605.1 Sinocyclocheilus anshuiensis | reverse complement strand
GGTTTAGGGTGGAATAGAAAACGTTTTTGCACAAATTATTTACTCAACGCATGCTTGAGTTTTCATGTGGGAGAAACACATTTACCTCATCTATTATTTGTTCCCCACAGCAACTCCACTTAGCATATATGCATACATTCGCTTTCTCTCAATAGAGTGAGAGTTCCCAGATACAGTAAGGGACGGGCTGGAGGACTTTTCACCTGCCGCCCAGCCTGCTCATGGCCGGTGGGACTCCATAAATCACATGGATTTACTCACAATCATTAAAAATAAAGTGACGTGACATGTGGTCAAGTATGGTGACCCATACTCAGAATTAGTGC
>NW_015557063.1:153985-180818 GCF_001515605.1 Sinocyclocheilus anshuiensis | reverse complement strand
CCCCCCCCCCCCTACAACCCCTGCCGGTACGAGACTCGAACCCACAAACTTTGGGTTATGAGTCGACTCTCTAACCATTAGGCCACGACTTCCCCTGATATCCCAAAATATAGGTGGTTCCCCAAAATATAGGTGGTTCAGATCCCATTTTACAACAGGATGCCTCTTCAAGCCCACTGTGCCTTTCCTAAATGGCTGATGGGGGACAGTGAAAAATGGCAGCATCATGCTGCTTTCCCGCCATAAATCATTCAGTAGCCATACTCACATGCACAGCTACAGCTAGAGGTAAGAAACTCACTCTATGGGCAACACTTTGAGTTTTTGGCTTCATGGAATCAGGGTTGCAGTGGTTATTGAGAAATATGGTAAATATGGTCTGTGGCGTGGCAGGCATCTTTTTAACATTTGAGGCAGCTGACTTTGGCTGGATTACAACAGAAATAGGTACATTACCGTTCAAAAGTTTGGGGTCAATAAGATTATTTTATTTATTTATTTAATTTAAAAAAGGAACCATAAAATTTTAAAATATAACCCATTTTAATTTAATATCCTTAATGTTGCAATGTGCATTTTCTGTGTCATTACCATCAGAATAGCAAAAATAATGCATCTTTCAAACCAAAAATGCAAGAATAAAGGAAAAGGACAAAATTAACTTAAAATGCCTGATTAATTATACATTTCTGCTAAACTGCCGAGTTTGGCCTGATGTGAATGAATGCTCAGAGTGCTTGGGGTAACTCAGTAGGTACTCAAACAATAAACAAATAACAGAAATGAAGAAGTGATCAAATAAACATCCCAGGGAACTCCCATTTCACTTCAGCTGTGACTAACCTCTCTCCGCTGCACAAACAGCCCCAAGACAGGCCTGTTTTTATACGGGTTAGATTAAAATTATTCTTTTGGCTTTTTTATTTTCCTGTTGTGAATCTGCATCTCTTTAACACCGTCTCTGTCATAGAGTAAACAAAGAAAATGGACAACAAATTTGCTGCTCCTTTTCTTTCTCATGAAATATCCAATTTGAATGAGATTTGCCTAAATGTTTGAGGGAAATGAGCATACTAATAAAAATTTAATTCAGAAAAGTGGGGGAAAATGTTCATGTCTAATTTTCTTACTCTACTACACATGATGAAGAAGTCCTCTATATTGTGCAGCTAAAGCGAGCACAGTGGAGACCTAACTGGGGTAAGAAGAGTTTGGGGACAAGAAAAATACAGCTCATTTCCAGGAATTCTCATTTTGGTTTAGGGTCTACAGTATGTCTAAATAATTACACATCACACTGTGAGTAAACATTCACGACGTTCCATGACCTCAGTCAATATTGAATATTTAATGAGATATTAACTATACTGCAGAGCCATTATTGAGATTATTTTGTTCTGCATAACTATGATGCACTTTATGAATGTCTCATAGAAATTCAGTGCACATGACTCTAGCAAATGAATTGCATAGTTTAACATGCTTAATGCAACTGTGAAAAGCCACTTTTTAAAGTGAATTCTCGCCAAGGGATTTGTAATGTTTAAAGCCTATAAAATACCCAACCATTACATAGCTAACAAAATATTTATCACTGGGACGTGAACTCAAAAAGTCCAGTATACTGGATAACATCTGATTTGATTGTTTGTTTATTTATTTATTTAATACATTGTGAAAGTCTCCTCTGTCAGTTTTTCTGATCAATTCAACAAAGCAACACTGCTTCAACCAATGGCATGATTTGAAGCAGGACTATCTGTTTGACTGACCAATGGAAGATTTGTGTCTGAAAGCTATCATTATTATGCTTGGTGACGCAAAAATAAAAATATTTTAATTTGGGTACTAGGTGAAGTAACATCCAGCTATACTTACATTTACATTTCTACATTTTATGCATTTGGCAGAAGCTTTAATCTAAAACGACTTACATTGCAGTGCATATGATATTGCTGTGGAATTCATAAAGACTGGATAGCGTGAGTAAGTTTCCGCTGAAAAAGGCTCGGTGGGATGGATCAGGTCTTAATCACAGCTGAAACATCTGGGACCAAGCTAGAAGCACGCTAATGAAATGGCTAATAAGCATCTCCTTCCTTCCCTCTTTCTTTGCACACATGGCGCAGACATCTCAAGGACGCTGGTCTTTCTGTGGCACATGAGCAGGTTGCTGTTAATTACTGATTTTTACTTGAAGAGGCACGTTTCTCGCAGTGGCGGCTCGTGGGTTTTTAAAATAGAGGAGGCACACTAATTATTATTTGCTTAACCACTTTAAAATGGCTTTTTGGTTGCTTTTAGTCAGAAAACGTAAAGAAAACGACATACATACAGCAAGATATATAAGGCACGAGAGCTCAGCGCTCCCCCGGCCTCCCCCTACCCTTCTCTATCATTAGCGGTTGCAATTACATCAGCAGATTCGGCAGATTCGCGATAGAAAAGCGGCGCTTTCACATTATGGTATTACAACTGTGAAATTACAAACAAAAAATACACATTCTGAGACATGAACTGAAATGAATTGTGAATTTTATTAACATTAAATCGTCTTTCTCCCATTTTCACCTCAAAATTATGGGGAAGCTGTGCCTCCCCTGCCTCCCCCGACGAGCCGCCACTGGTTCCTCGCATCACTGACAGAACAGAAACAACCATACCTCGCTCTCACATGGAGACCAGGCAGCCGTTAAAGATGCGTGTGGGTGGGAGTGCCTGTGTCTGCCACTTTATGGGCATAGGGGCTAAAAATCACACACTTTTTAGACTGCCAGCTATTTATTTGGGCATCTAATCCACTCAGAGACTGTTTAGATCGGACTGATTTGGTGGGCTGGGGTAGTAGGTCAATAGCTGATGTTTACTCCAATTTGAATCTAACAATTTTCTGCTAATAACGTATAATTGCTATATTCTTGTGACTTCAAGACAGAGTCCGAAGCCAAGTCCTTAGGCCCTTATTGGAGCAGCCAAAAGAAGAAGGTATTCTTACTATCTTTAAGCCTTCCAAATAATCTTTTGGTGGCATTTCACATTGAACTTGCAAACTGATAAAACTCTCCTGGCTGTGCACTCAAACCAGGCCAAGAGAGCAAAAAACAGCAAACAGTAGACAGGTATTTTAAAGGCTGTGTGCAATACGACAATTTCCTACTCTCTTGGACAATTTTTTTTCCCTCTTAGTGAATGTGATGGTTGTGGTTCTATCTGTACTGCTCTTCAGATGTTCGATCAGCCAATCAGTTTCTGAGGTGAGAGGAAAAAATGCCGTCTCACTGGGATTGTGTACCTCTATAATCATGAAGAACACTTTGAAATGGCTTGGCACACTCTATCATATCTGCAATTCTTTTTCTCAGTGTGCGGTGACACTGACCGAATAAGCCACCCTGTTCTTTCCAAAAGTGAACTTTAACATGATCCACAGTTTTGTTGTCAGCCTACGACCACCAGGCCCAGAAGGAATCTGCAGACTTTTGTGGAAAAACCTGTGGAGTTCTCCAGAATGGATTTAAAGCTGGTGAAATGTTCAGAGCTGGGAGTGCTACAGTCTAAAATAAGCCTTAGAATATATTAAGGGGGCCAGATTTACCTAAAAGGGTGTGGTTTAATTCCTTGTTTGTTATGCTATTTATTCATTTTTATTTGTTTGTAAATATTTCTAAAAGGGTCAATTTACAATAGGTACATTGTATATTTTGTTCCAAATTGTCGTTATTTTTCATATCATCATTAGTTATACTGGTTTTCTTCATATATTATACACTACTTTTCAAAAGTGGGGATCAGTAAGAATTTTTTTAATACTTTAATTCAGGATGGACAAATAAAAATAAAATAAAATAAAAAACAGCAAATACTTTCACGTTGTTACAAAAATGTAAAATATTAAGAAATGTTTCTTGAGCACCAAAACAGCATATTAGAATGATTTGTGTAGGGTCAGATGACGGCTGAAATTTCAGGTTTGCCATCAGAGGAATAAATTATATTTTAATATATATCAAAAAAGAAAACAGTTGTTTTGAATTCTAATAATATTCCACAACATTACTGTTTTACTGCATTTTTGATCAAATAAATGTTCACTGTAAAAAATGTGTAATTTTAACTGTAAAATTTTGTAAAAACGCTACGGAAAAAAACTGTTAATAGGTTAACAGTAAGTTCCCGTACTATATACAGGGAAAAACTGTAAAATATCTAACCAGACATTTTAATTTTACAGTTTTTAGAAGTAAAAATAACAAATCAATGTATAATTTACAGTCAAAAACTGTAAACTGATATTCCCAGAATTCCCTGCATGACCCTCCACATTTGAAAGTATTTTGTTTAAATAATCATGTTTTTTTAATAGTTTTTGTTATTAGTTATGTATATTTGGGCTTTATGTTACATCTTCTGTTGTTTAATGAAAGTTTAATGCATTATTTAAGTATCATGTGTGTTACCATGATGGTGTTTTGTGTTTGCATGAATGACTCTGTGCATCTTCTATATATTAGTATATACTTCTGCTTGTGGCGAAGCTACTTGTGATGAGCTTTGATTCTTCATGTGGCTTTCTCTTTTACCACCTGCATTATTATGGTGGTTGTCAGTATGTTAAAGGTACAAAACAGATTTTAATAGCAGTGTGCATTGTTGAATTTACTGGTTTACATTCAAATTTTCTTGTTTGTAAATTACAGTTTTATACTGTAAAATGTACAGTTTTTGGCCGTAAATGTGTTTACAATTTTTCTGTATTTTTTACAAAACTATTCTGGCAACCACAGCTGCCAAAATTATTTTGTAAAAACTACAGAATTTTTTTTACAGTGTTGCTTTATTGAGCATAAGAGCCTTATTTCCAAAACACTAAAAAAATTCTTACCGATCCCAAACTTTTGAATGTGTATGTATATGGGAAGTGGAAAAAAAACGTCTTTGTATTATTCTATTATACAAAAAGTAAAGATAAAAACAGGATGCCTTTCTTTTAAAAATCTATTGGGTTCTTTTGACCCCCTTTATGCATTCATATATACTGGGTCCTTAATTCTATGTGGAACTTTGCTGAAGACAGGTTCTGCAATAGAACAATAGACATGTGCTGGCCTGACTATAACTAGGCCTATGGGTTTAACATCTGTGACCTCTTTCTCCTTTTTTTCATACACCCATGCACATGTGTACATTATTAATTTTGATGAGTGCATTACTCACCAAACACATTTCAGAAATGCTGTCAGTGAAAGTGTGAAGTGAAATTATTTTCCGGGCATGTGAACACACCCTTGAGAGGCCCTCCAGGCAGGCCAGATTTCCAGAAATGTACCAGATCCAAGTTTAGCATGACTTTGACGCATGCTGCCAAGATGCAGATCTACACTGATTTCTAATGATATGTCAGTCTTTTAATTGTTTACAAAGGCTCAACACATTCCAATCATGAAAAGGTAGGCAATTAAATCAAACATATTTTGTAAAAACACTCATCAAAACTTCATTAAATCCCAATTTCAGAAACTCCTCTAACTCAACTGCTCTCCATTAACATTACAGAGAGTGAAGAGAAGCAACAGACACACATTTTGTCCCTATCAAGAGGATTAGCTCAACAGATTACACATATACACGCTGAGGCATGCAGGACGCTGTTTCACTTTCATAATCAGGAGCCGATTTGAATCGTGAGTTCAGAGATAATTTGCTAAGATTGGGCATGGTCTCCTAACGCTCAAATCAGCCAGTGTCGAGCTGTTGGAGTGTTCCGGTAAACAAATCTGTAATGATAAGCCTCTGATACACGTCTAATCCCCTCTCTAGGAAACAATGACTGATTTATTAGTGATAGGCAGGATGTATTCAGCACTCGGTGAAGTGCGGAATATAAATAAGAGGAACATGCCATAATGAAGCAGGACTGCTTTAAAACACTGCATGAATCTGAATTAAACAGGATCTGCGTTGTTAATGTGATGTTTTCTCAAAGTTAAGTTTGCAGTCAAATGCTTGTATACGCCTCTGAGAAATACTTCTCTTACATTTCCCTCCATCACCTCACCCACACATGTGCACTTGATAATATTTACTGTAGTGCATGCGCTGCAGCTGCTTATGATCACTGGCCAATATTATAAGAATCTTTTGGCATAAAGACTGATTGCTGGTTTTCTCCTGGACAGCTGCCAGTGTCGCGTTTGTGCCACCTACACTCTTGTGAAAGCTAATAATGAGAGTTTTCTTTCACTTCTTAATAGACTACCACATTTATAGACGAGGCAAAGAGTCAAAATCAATTTAATAAGGTCAACAAACAGAGACTTTAAACAGTTACAGCTCTCAGTTTGTGCAGTGAATCATAGCTGAATAAAGAACTTGTGATAAATAACATTAATTAGAGGCAGTTCTGCTTCTTTAATTTGACTGGACAAGCGGCGTTCTGAGAGAGTGGATGTTTTTCATTACAGCGCTAGAATGCTTCACTGTTCATATCACAACACTTGTATGTGTTCACAACGTTCCTGTCAGTCTGTTTGTTGCTCATCGTAGCAGCAGTTGATTATGTTTTAGCTGCCTTTGGACTGATAATTGGAGCAAAAACTGACACAATATTAGGCAGTATTGTGTCTAAAATGTAAGTTAGTTAAGCAATATAACTCATTAAGATGCAGACCGAGAGCACAGGTAGTCAAACACATGCTGAAATTCAGAAAAAAATATTGTTTTTATGTATCAGTTCAATAAACAAGAAGTTGGTATTGAGTAACAATCAGGGTATCTTCCGATCATTCGTTTTTTAATTTAATATTGAAATCTGAAAAATGAAAAACGGCACATATTTCGTTTTTCAATTGTTCAAACAAAACGAAAAATCAAGAATCCGGCTTCATTTTTCGTTTTTACGTTCAGGGATAGAAAACGAATAAGCAACTTGAATATTCGATCTCTACATGAGGGTGGTAATGAAACGCCCCTCTCCGCTGATTGGTCAACCAAACATTACAACATAATAATAGTCCTAAAAAACATAATAATAATAACATGTTTATTTCTACTACATTTTATCTCTTTCTCTTCATCAAACAGCCAGATTAATGAATGGCTTGACACAAACCATACCGAGGCAGAGCCTTTGGTCCTTTGGCACACCGCCTGATCTATTATAGCGAACTATCAAAATCTGTGTGGCAAAGCTGCACAACACACTGCAGCGCGGGGAGAATGTATTGTAGTGAAGCACAGACCACTATCAATTTATGTGAACATACAGTCATAACTTTTGTGTTAGACAATACGCTGCGTTTTAGACAAAGGAGGAACTTAAATAATATGACAGATATGAAAAGAGATGACTTTGTGTAATTTACCTTCACAGCACATCTATTTTTTTTCTTTTTTGAGTTTTATTCATAGAGCACTTTCTAGAAATTTAGGAAATTGTATGTTGTTATCCCACTGGCATGGGACTATTTGTTCGTCAGAGTGCTTGTTTCAGTGATTGAATTTAGTGAAATGTGAATTTGACGTCATGAATTGAAGGTGAACTCGTTTGAGTTATAAGAACATATCCAAACCCTGAAATAACACTTCGAACAATAAGCCAGTGTCATCAGTGTCAGAAATGAACTTTCCCATAAGGGGCAACTGATTTTCAGTTTTTTATTTATTTATTATTATTATTTACCTTTTACCCTTTGTATGTCATCTTTAATGTTAAATTCTTACATCAAATAAATGAGAATAATATGACAATAGGCTGTTACCAATTAAATCAGTATTCAGTGATATAGAACCTGCGTCTGAAGATGATTTTAGATGCATTTACAGTTTAATGCTGATCAGACGGCTGTACGTTCATTTACACAGCAATTACAAATGTATAATGAAATGAGATTAATGTTTTATACAACATTTTTAATACAGAAATATGAATAAAATGAAATGATACTTGAATTATGAAAGTAATATCGCCACTAGGTGGCGGTAAGTCATTGTGTTAATAAAGGAGCCTTTTATTCAATTCGTTCAAAATGCTTCATTCATTCATTTAGGAATAAAATCAAGCAGCTGTCTATAATAATTGGTAATTGCATTGTTGTCTATAATAATGGGTTTTTCAAAGATTCTGATTCATTCAGGAATGATACACCACTCTATGCGCCTGCTGCGAGTCAGTCACACAACGGTTCTGTGACTTTGGTTTAGTTGGCAGAGAAAATAACAATTTTGTATGCCATCAGTTAGCTGGCCAATACTCAATATTAATTAAATAAACTCAGTTTATTGTCTAAAACTACCTATGTTCACATAAATTAATAGTGGTCTGCGCTTGTCTACAATACATTCTTCCCACGCTGCAGTGCATCACGCAGCTTTGCTACACAGATTTTAATAGGTGGTTAGCTATAATAATTCAGGCGGTGTGCCAAAGATGTAGGCTAGTAGGTAGTTGTGAGTGCAGGTGCGAAGTAAATTAATATTTATGACATTAACTAATATTTCACGGGTAGGTTGCACAATTTATGCCTACACAAAATAAATTTTCTGTCTAGGCTCTGCCTCCATACGGTTTGTGTCAAGCCATTCGTTAATCTGGCTGTTTGATGAAGAGAAAGAGATAAAATGTAGTAGAAATAAACACGTTAAGAATCCATAGAAGCGGAGGACTCATGTTTTTTTAGGACTATTAAATGTTTGGTTGACCAATCAGCGGAGAGGGGCGTTTCATTCCTGCCCACATGTAGAGATCGAATATTCAAGTTGCTTATCCGTTTTCTATCCCTGAACCTAAAAACGAAAAATGAAGCCAAATTCTTGATGTTTCGTTTTGTTTGAACAAATGAAAAACGAAAAATTTGCAGTTTTTTCATTTTTTCAGATTTCAATATTAAATTAAAAAATGAATGATCGGAAGATACCCTGATTGAGTAACATACATTTTAGAGACATTTTCTTTGCCAATAAAAGTAGTTACAAACAAAACCAAAGTAAATGCACATCTTTGAGCCAGACATGGCAGTGGTGATTTGGTCGTGAATTAATCAATGTTTTTAATATATTTTTGAATCAGCATTTTTGAACAAATCGGTTTGGTGAATGATTCAATGACTTTTTCAGAAACACAACTGCCTTTTTTAAACTATTTGTTTGAAAAATGGTTTAATAATTTACTTGCCACTTGCCCCCACCTACTGGCGTAACAATGTAACCTGCAGAAAGAGTCACTGAACTATAAATGCAATATCAAAGTTGCAACCATGTGATATTGCTTTTTTGCTTATATAAAATTGCATTAATCTTACAAGTCATTGCATCACTGACAGAAATAGTTTCATATTTGTTAGGGTTAGGTTAGGAGAAATGTGTAAATCGATCAGATCATTATTTGCAAAAATGAAACCATGTTTCTTTAATAAATTGATGCAAATAAAAGTTGATGTAAAACTCTTAATCAAGCATATGACTCATGCAGACATTTTTCTGCAATTAACTGTTCATCATATTCTCTGTTTGTTTGTAAGTTCAGACAAACATCACTGTCCTGTTTTTTGTTTTTTTTTACTGGAGAGAGTTTTGTCCTAAAAAACAAGACCTGCTTGGAACTATGGAACTCTACAGGGTCAGTTGAAAATATCATGGTGAATTCACAGTATTCAGTCTGAACCACCATGAACTACCAGCAATCCACTTTAACCAAGTGCTGTCTGGGCAGGAATTTGCCATTAGAATTTAGAAGCAGTCTTTTTCATACTCCACACACCATCTTTATATGCAAATTAGGTTTATTATAGATATTTGGGGTGTGTTTGAGCTCTTAACTGATTTGCATAAATCGTTTAGTGATTCTGGTGCCAAAGCAACACACAACACATGCCCCTATAAAAAAAAAAAAAAGAGGGTGCAATACTATCAGAGGATGCAATACATTCTTAATGAATTTCACCCTGAGCATCTGTGGGATTAACTTGCAACTAAACAAGTGACATTACTCCCATTAATTTTCCTCCTTTTAACTGCCTGCCTGTCACCCTGTTTGTCTGTCCTCCCACCCTGTCTGTCTTTGCCTCTTTATCGCTCTTGTTTTTGTTCTATTTTTGTTGCCCTTTTTGACTGCTATCTCAAGTAGCGATGACCTGACCAGGGCTGTGTTATTTTTGAAAGAGCATTTACTGGTTCAATTATTTTGCTCTGGCTCACACACACACGCACGCACGCACGTGCGCGCAAAATCACTCAAAATCCAGCTCAAGTGGATTTTATGCTGAAGCGTTCTGCAGTAGGATGTTGATTCTTACCACCCTCTCTTCTAACTTCTCGCTGTGTCAGGAGAGTGTTTTTCTCTTTGCTTTTTGGTTTAAACATTGCTATGCAAATATTTTTTTCACTGCCTGAAACACAGCCAGGCCTGGCATTTATTTATTTATTTATTTTTTGGACACAGAGAGAAATGCAACATAAATGTTAGATAGCTACGTCTCACAAAACTTATTTAGTAGTACTTAAGAGATCAAGGTTTTACGGTTTAGCATGATCTTGTCAGTCCCTGCAGACCCCTCAACTGCCAAAGCGATTCTATTAGCAGTGTGGTTATTGTTATCCAAAACTAAATCTAAAACAGCTTTTGTTAAAATAAAGCTGATAGTAAAAATATATTAACGCTAAATAGAAAAAAAATAATCACATAACAAAATTAGATGCTTTTTTTCTTTGTGTTTGGTTTAAGCATGTGCTCTCTGACTTTAAACCACCACTCCTAAAACCGGTCCGTCCTCAGGCAAGAAATACATCATGGCCTGAGACAGCCAGCGATTTTTGATTCCCTACAGTCTGTAATACAGACAAACACTCATTCAAGCACATCAAACATTTCCACAAGTTTCACAATTGTTGAACATTTCAGGCCCAAGACAAGACAAGCACTTTAACACAGCTTGAGAGACAAGACAAAAAGACAGTCAAATAAACAATAAATAAAGCCAAAATGAAGGTGAAGTACCAATGTCCTAGTGGCAACAGTCTTCTAAATTTTAATTGCTTAATTTAGTAGCAGTTATATACATGCATGTGTCTGACACAGGGCCGGCCCTGACCAATTTGATGCCCTAGGCAAGATTTTAGCTGGTGCCCCTTGCATCGCACCCAGATTCTGTGATGAAACAAAATTTCAAAAGAACGGCATTTGTTTGTAATAGAAATCTTTATACTGTCTCATTTGATCAGTTTAAAGCATCTTTGCTGATCAGGGCCGGCCCTGACCAATTTAGTGCCCTAGGCAAGATTTTAGCTAGTGCCCCTTGCATCGCAGCCAATTCCACCGCCGATCATTCACACAGAAACTGCATAGCTTTATGACATAAAACAAATTACATATGAAATAAATAAGATGGTTGCACAAAAAAAAAAGAAAAAAAAAAAAGAATGACATTAACTCAGCTAGCTATTTAAATTAGAGAACTTTATCGTCCAAAGGCAGCTACAATACTAACATTTAAATCTTAATTTCTTAATTTCAAACATTCATAAATTTAGGGATGCACTGATCTTTATTTTTTATCGGCAGAATCCAATATTTATTTTTAATGTATTTTATTTAAGCAAAAGACAAGGAAGAATAAAATATGAATGCATGGAGAATATGATTAGTTGCTTTATTAGCCTATATTTTGATCTAAATTAGACTGTATAATTTCAAAACCTGAAGCAAAAACAGAATGGTCTGACTTTAGCTTTGTGAAATTAGGCTACATAAAACATTCAAACAGCAGATGGGCTGAATGAAAATGCAAATTCACTCTCTGTCAGCAGGTGGCGCTTAAGGAACAGCAGTGATGCATTGCTTCCTTGATTACCGCTGTAAACACATGCGTTATACAGAGGCAAGATGAAAGGAAAATGCCATCTAAACTGTTTCTTAAGACAGTCAGTTCTCCTCAGAGATACATTCATACTTCGCGCATTGTGAACAGTGAGCTTGCTCTGCCTGCTAATGTATTTGAAGATTTCAGTGCCGTCTGAAATTTTCTTCTAAAATTAGCATTTTTATCAGGCTCCTATATTTAGGTTCAGTAATTTTACTTAAATGGCAATATATAGGTCATTTTCTATGCCATTAAAGTGAAATAACTGAACTTAAATATAGGAGCCTGATAAAAATGCTAATTTTAGAAGAAAATTTCAGACGGCACTTAGAGGCTTTTGCATCTGAACTCTTCATTTTCTCCTCTTTGGGTTTACAGACTCTGCAATAAAACAAAACAAACAAAAAAATATTATTATTATTATGATTTATGGCCGATGGTCGATTGGTGCATCTCTGTTCAAATTCAAATATTAAACTGCTTTTATTTTGGTGGTTTGCCGGCAAATAAATGAATGCACTGCATGTTTCAGAGTGAAGCGCTGCATGTCATGGGCTACACTCGAACACATTACCCGCTTCACTCTGAAAACGTAAAAAAATTATTGCCATTTTATATTAAATTGCAACCTTCGCGATATAACTGTGGCATTAAGCTATAATGCGATATCGATTATATTTCAATAATATAGTACACCCCCTAATTAAAATAATATTACATACCTCAGCTGAGAATTGTGTGCTAACAAATGAGATACACACAGGTCTAGGTTTCCATTTAATGATTTGACTAATTTGTCATTTAGCAGATGTTTTATCAGAAGCGACTTTCAACTACCACAGAGACTGTCAGGGTGTAAAGTGCTTGACTAATTGCACTTAATTAAGGATTATTTTATTATATTTTCTGGAAGTATATACTTTAGTTGAGTACTGCTGAAACCAAATACTCTTATTCAATAACATTTCCATGGCAAAAATCTCATTCAACTTCTTACAATTTCACTTTAATAAAGTACATTAACTCATGATATATACATGGAATTCTGGTTTGTTTAACATCTGATTCGTCCTACAGACTTATATAGTCAGGACACTGACTGATTCGGGTCTTCTGGATATTCTGTCAGTCTATTCAGATTATTCTATACACTGATATATCCATTTTTTTTATTTTAAATAGTAGAATGTGTCGTTATCAAATCCATAATGAGTTCTCAAGGAATGCATGAACTGCAGAATGTATACCATGTATACCTTGAATTCCATGTTAGTTGCTTTGGATAAAAGCATCTGGAAAATGCAAAAATGTACATGTAATGTAATGGAAAACCAATTAATTCCCCAAGGGTTGTTTTTTGGTCTCTCCAGTTTTACCTTAGCATTCACCAATAAACCAGTCTGAAACAATTACAACTGCAAAGAACTGGTTTGGCAGACACCCTGGAAACAGAGTGTGAACAAGGTAATCGAATGCAAACACTGGAAATTGAGTCAATATCTACACACCATGCATTCTTCATGAGCGCCAAGTTTCTTTAAAACAAAAACAAAAAGGTTATCTTTGGCTCAATATTAAATATGTATGTTTTCTGTCTGGGGAGTGCAAATTATGTAAAGAGTAATCACATTCTTCTGCATAATTAAAATCAACTTGGTTCTCCAAGAGTCTTGGAACCTTTGGAACATTAGAATAATGTAGCAGCAGATGCATGTCCTTGTTTGTAGTGTGACACTGAATGCACAAGATGTGGATAATTTCTTTATTTTTAATTTCACTTAGTTTAGTGTTCCTAAAATAACAATAATACACATTTAAGCTGTCCTTCCTAAGATAAAAGGTGCTACTTTTGCCCTAACATTCTGTGCCAGGTGGACTCAACCTTGAAAGATGGTTAATTGGGGCCTTGAGATCAACTGCACCAGAAGTCATGAAATTAAACAACAGAAAGACAGTCTTTTGGGCTCCGATGAGCCTCACTGTTGCTGTGGCTGTTCCTTATTCAACAGCTGCCCAATTAAAACCAATTACCCTTTTGAATGAGCTTTGGCTCCTTGCATTCAGCCTGTGAAACGTTCTGATTCTCAGCCTTTATGTCAAACTGTTTGTCTCTTCTTGCTTCCTATCCACCTGTCTGGTCCACTAAGGGAGCGGTCAGTCTCAAGAGAGCATGGCCTTTTCATTTCATTCCAGGGAAGAGCCATCACAGTCATACTTGACTCACTGAAATCATCTGTTCGTGCAGTATTACAGGTAGTTGCAGAGAATTCACCACATCAGCGCTATGGATGCATCACACAAGCTAAATATAGGTTGGCTTTGACAGTACATTGCCAAAGACAAAGAGATCTTAACCTCAATCATTTGTACAACTGTGAAAAGCAAACCGATCACAGTCAGCCATGACTGCCGTCACTGAAGCAAACTGGCATGTGTTGTTTTGGCCCTGGATCAAGTAAACAATTTGTGTAGGCTGAGTAAGAAACAGCTCAGCCGTTTTCCTCTTCACTCTTCATCTATCATCACTTCTGCTCTTGATTTTTCTCTCTACCATGGGCACATTTCACTGAAGCAGCATTTATAAAATTAGACATTTTGTCTTCGTTTAGACTCAGATATCCTTGATAGTGTTAGCGCGTGTGGACAGACAATACATAACTTTAAGGTCCACTTTCCCCACACATAAATTTGGTCTTATAAACTACAAAGCTAGCATACCCCGATGCCTTAATAGATATAGCGAGCAGCAAATAATGAGCTCCGCCTCAATTTTTTTTGCATTTGCTGAGATTTGTTAAAAAAAGGCAAATCAAAAGAAACCTGATCTAACAAATGTTGCACAGTAGATCAATCATAATAGAGATGCAGAGAGTACTTCTTAGAAAACAGTTTCTTTATCAATATGAATGATGCTTGTGTGAAAATTTGGCTCACGTTCCAAAAACCTGGAACAACAAAGAACATGAAATCTATTGTACACACAGCTAAAAGAAAGTTAGCCAAATCTCATTTTATTTATTTGTGAATTTAATTAATGCTTGTGAAACTCTAAGATTTATTTGTGGGTCTCATTCTACTTATTTGTCAATATGTTTCATTTTTGTTAATCTATTTACATTTATTTGTGGTTCATAATCTATTTATTTGGAATTATGCAACAATTTTATCTCCATATTGATGTTCTGATAAACGTAAATAACCTGCACTGCTATAACAACAATGTAATTTTACTGAAGTGATCAGAAAGAGTAAGAGGCAGTAAACAATTGAGGACAACAAAATCAGGAGACGGACAGACAGTGAGAGAGACCCGGTCTCTAATTGCCCGGAGCATTTTGAAGCAGCTAATGCTATTTCTCACAGGGTGCTCAGCAAGAGAAGAGGAAGTGATAAGCTCCCATGGGTCAGGGTTGCAGAGTGTCCCTCTCTAGCCTGAGGAGTACTGAGAGGTAAATTGGCTGTAGGTAATGAGCTCGTGGTGCTCTGATTAAGCGGAATGAAGCATTTGGAACCAGGGAACTCCACTCTGTGCTCTAAAAGAATGCTCTTGATAAGGATTTATGCGAAGGGAATGTGATGCTGGCGAGCTCTTGTCATTAACACCATCTGCAGTTTAGTCAATCTCAAAGTCATCAGGCTCAGTCACCACGGAGAATGATTAATTACTGCTATTTTCACTCACACTTATATGCATGTGTAAAATCACTGATGCTCTCAGCACTGTGATGAGATACACATAAGCAGAGGTAAAATAGCCATTTTCCCTCTAATTTATAGCTACTTTCACTTGCTGTATGAGAAAGTCTTTGGCATTGTGCTACAGCAACCAATACTGACATACCGAATACTGACATTGTCTCATCCACAAAACGACACTAAGGACATTAAAATCGGATTTGAAAACCAAATTGCATTTATGTGCAGAGCCTTATGCAACCCAGCAGACTCTATAACAAATTATATCCAATCATGACTACTATGTTTTTATTGCGTTTGGAGAAGGCAAAGTAAGCTTTCAGGAATTTGTGGCAGAACATTCTGTCGTGATGTGCATGAATGCTGCCGGAATGACTGTGAATTTGGAGAATGTACTTATTTTCAGCTTCCATTCAAAGTCACTGTAAAGTCAAAAACAATAGCGCTAAGCACAAAGGTGCTACAGATGACAGTTTCTACATTTTTTGCACCGTTTTCCCTGGCTTTGATTCTGTAAGGTGAGTTGTGACAATTGTGAAGCTCTCTCTTAATGCACTGCAGATATCATCTGCCAAACACAGCTGAATCTCACTGCAGAGATTCTGAGCAGGAGGATTTGTTTGTTAAACACACCTGATTCATAAGCCCCCACGATGGAAAATCGAGAGTAATTTGACAGAGAAATGTAACTCTATTCCATATTAAAGGAGTCACTCATAAAAGAGAACTCATAAAATACTACTAAAGTGTTCACAAACATAACACAAGTCAGACTTAACCTAAAATGCATCACAGAAATTTTCTGAAAGGCAAATCATCAGTTGATGGAAATTCTGCTTGGGATCCAGCTGATAAAACTATTTGTGAATTTTGCATTAATGTGCTGGACTTTGATTTCTGTACACTCACTTCCCCCTTTTCCCCCCCACTCAGACACATCTAGGTCTTTCAGTCTATCCAAGCTATTATTAAACGCATCTTGAAAGGCAGTGATCACTTCAAAATGTTCAACGCCTATTGCTTTCTCTGTCTCTCCATCTCCCCTGTGTTTGTAACTGTCTAAAATAACATTACACAGTAAGGAACTGTGCATATGAAAAAGAAAGCCATTGCTGTTGTTTAGTCTGTACTGACATGCAGCGCCACTGACGTCAGGTAATATTCAAAAGAAAGAAACGGATGTCAGATATCAATGGCAAAAAAGTGTCTAGTCAATTCTGCTTTATTATTTTGGAGTCTGCAATATTTGGACCCCACAATGTACAGTAGGTTAAACCTTTACACACACGCACGCACGCACGCGCACACGCGCACACACGCACACACACACACACAGACAGATTTCCTCAGACAAGAAACATTTCTTTCCAACTGCAAATAGAAACTTGATTCGTTTTTAATTTTTATCCATCGAGTGTCTACCGGGCACATTCAGTCAGACATGGGTCACTTAACCTCCCCGGCTATGGATTCAAAAGGCCTAATCGATAGCAATTTTAAAGACAACAGAGCTGTCCCCTTTCACTTCATCTAGCTCCAGCGTGAAGGGATGGCAGCAGACAATTTACTGAGTCTCTTACTTGAGCAGGACAACAGGAGGAGGAAAGCCAGGACTAATGGGGTATTCCGTAAACTGATGGAACCTAGAGGGACAGTACTGTTGATAAACGAGTCTTTTTAAAGGAAAAGAAAGCCATGGCATCTTGCTACACTGCATTACCTTGATGTTTCAACTGTCAAGATTCAAGACGCTTATTGCCTGTTAATAATGAGTCCATGGGGAAGTATGTGTGCTCAAAACTCCTAATGGTAAGAAAATACTGTGGTAGAAATGGTAGCTCTGCAACCTTGCTAAGTTGCATCAGAACTTAGTGTCTTGACAGGTGGAAATATTTAACTCCGGTTCTGCTGAGATTGATTTCCCTGTTGGATTTTCCCCCCCTTAATGTTCAGCCAATCAATTAGAGATTATGATTTGAGCTAGCAGAGATAGCAGCTAGCTATCCAAAACAATATAAAGCAGCACAACTGTTTTCAACATTTAGAATAATTAGAAGAAATGCTTCTTCAGCACCAAATTAGCATATTAGAATGATTTCTAAAGGATCATGTAACATTGAAATGGATGCTGAAAATCCAGCTTTGACATCACAGGATTAAAAAAAAGAAAGAAAAAAAATCGTAAAATATATAAAAACAGAGAAAAGAAAAAAAGAAAAGAAATCTTACCAACTTCAAACTTTTGAATGATAGTGTGTTTATTTATATTTGCACATTTAAGCCACAATTAAAAATGTATAAATATCTAGAAAGTATATAAAAGATATCAAAACAAGTGGCATTTGTTAAAAAAAACTGCATATTCAAGAAAAAATCAGCTTGACTTAAAGAAATGAAATAAAAAATAAGTAGAAAGTGGCTCACAAAAAAGAAAAAAAAAATCCAGATGTCAATTGGTTTGATATTTTTTTATTCGATGCAGTGAACTTCAGAAATTTGTATGGATGACTTCAGTTTTCAGAAATACTTTTGAGGCCACAGTATATTCATACAGTATATATACTATATATGCACGCACATACATGTGCACACAGACACCCATGCAATTTAAGCAAGGTCCTGTACATCACTCTCAGAGGCCAGACTAGATTGCTGGCTGGACTGAAATTACAGTCATTTGAGGCAAAGCAGAACAGATATTATCTTCTTAGAATCATAGAATGCTGAATCCACCTCCTTTTCTTTTAGCACTGGCGTGTAATTTGCCGATGTCTATGATGAGCTCAGGAAGACAAATGGTGACAAAAGGACAACACTGTTTTACTTTTCTTTTAATTTAGAAGAGAGAACACCAGATGAAATTACAGATTTGTGTGCTTAAGTGTGCTTTGATTTGATACCACAAAGAGACAAAGTCACATAAAAGACCAGGCCGGATGGGCAGTTTACCACTTTATCCTCTAATTAACTAAAAGTTTGTGGTTTGTTGTCTTAATGGCTCTCAGCAGAGGCATGTGGCATGGTATAGAAGAGGGGGTCCTGACCTTACACAGTCTCACTGCATTAGGGGCTACAGTCGTTTTTGCAACGCAATGGTGAGACAGAAGCCACTTCCAAATGGAGTTCAGCTCATGACAAATGGGGGCAAAAACAAAAGTGTTGCGTTTATAATTTTGTTCAGTGTATATATGGTGGTGGCATAAATGTATTTACACAGGAATCATAATGTGTACTGAATGCCATGTCAATCCATGTAATGACACTTTAGGAACAGATCATATTTATTTATTTTTATGTGACATAGACTAGCTGAATCCCACTATATTTACTTTAAGGGATAGTTAACCAAACACAAGTCAAGATTCAACTTATATATAACCTAATCGATGTTCATTGTTTGGAAAAAAAAAGATCTATTTTAAAATATGATGTTCTGCAGAAGAAAGTCATGCCATTTTTTTGGAACGACATTAGGGTGAGTAAATGACAGAATTTTCTTTTTTGAGAAAATGATCACTTTAATAAATGAAAGAGTAGCAAATAACATTTTAGGACAACACAGAAAATGAAAATATAAAGAGAGACGTATTGAAGGGCTTAAAATGTCCATAATCGTCTTTATTAGTGATACTATTTATTCTCCAATTCAAATACTTATATATGATGTCATTACTTGTGGCGGTGGCCTCAGCTTTTAGCTCAGACTTTTAACAACACAATATTTTCCAGCAGAATTATTCACTGACAACCAAATAAAGCAATTAATCTAACTTTCAAGAGAAAGCCCATTATATAGAACAACCTGTCATTTCTAAAATATGCTGGCTTATCTGCACAACATACAAATATAATTAAGCGTCTACACAACGTCTTTGATGCCTGTTTATACACACAACTGTCCATACATGGTGATTTGTGCCATGTTTTGTAGCACTACAGGATGCTAAGCAGTTTGTGTAAAAAAGCTTATTGCTTTTGTTTGCTTTTCTTTATTAACTCTGAGGCTTAATACATTTTTTATATAAATTCTCTCGGTAGAGAGTGAATATCACCAGCTGAGAGAGAATCGGAGCACCTAATGTATTAGTGATAGTATTTTAGGGTGGTCTGTGGGTGGGCTTCGGCTATAAGATATGTACAGATGGGACTCAATGGGAAATTATTATAGCACTAACTGGACCAATTGAAAGCATCCTTGATTTAATAAGCTCACAGCAGGCATGTGGTGTCCGGATGCAGTTGGCTGACAGAATGTTATGTTTAACATATACAGTATGTGTGCATGAAAAGGCCAGACACCGTGACCCCTTTCCTTCAACTCGAAAGCCTTAATCCTGGAGCTCTTCTGCTACACATACAGCTTCCCACAATCCACTTCATCAAGATTACATAAAACAAGGACATCATAAAGTAGTACAGACCACAGACCCTGAGGACATCTTCCTTTAAAAATAGTCAAGTGACTCCCTGTGATGTTCAGTGTTCTGCTGGTGGCTGTTTGCATCCAACAGCATGCATTTGCATATAAACAAACGAGAATGATTAACGCACACCAGTCTTTTGTAAGAACGTACAGCAGTTGGAAATGTTCCTTATACAAATGTACTCTGAATGTGGATACCACTCAATATAAACTTACTTTGGTGTTTTCATAAGAGTAAAGGCAGGTTACAAAGGCCATATATATATATATATGCACAACACAAGGGATATATATTGCCATATATGAATATATATATGTAATCATAACTTGCAGACACATACTGCATATTAAATAATCCATAGTGCATTTGTTGATAGCGCTCAGATGTGCTCGGGCTTTATAAAAATTAATTTAAGCTTTTTCCTAACCACTCTTATATGCATCTCTGTTTAAACAAGGTAATAATGCACAAATATGAAAATATAAATACACTGCATGTACAAATGTATTTTGAATGTAAATGAACATTCAGTACCAGGTTCAGTGCAGTTAAACGTAATTTGTTGCATGTGAATTACCAAAGGATATATTTTTGACATGTCGTTTGTTATTATTATAAACAATATTATTACTTATAATAATAAATATATTTTTAATTAGTAAGATACTTAGTCAGATATTAATAATAGAAATAAACAGAGCAAGGGAAAATCAATCAATCAATCAATGGTAATGGACATAATGTAAAAGAAATTTTATTGATTGAGCTTAAACTGTACTGATCCTGGAGCATTCATTAAACACATTGGGCCTCATTTACGAAACGAACGTAGGACAGAAAATTGGGCATACGGTCGTTTCAACGCAAAACTTGAAATTTATCAATATGGACGTGAGCAGTGGCTACGATGAAATCTCACGTCTGGTCTCAGCTCGTGTACGCAAGTTTTTGAGTTACCTGAACTTTATATGGTGGAGAATTCTAGAATGACAGCATTTTGTTCATTTTTATTTTCCTGTCCGTCAAATGAAGCTCATTAGTCGATCGTTAACCAGTAAGATTAGAATGTCTTTTTTGAATGTCTTTTTTTATTTATTAAAATATATACTAGGCTATAATATAATTAACAGATTAACAAAAGGGGGGGGGGCGGGGAACACTGTGCAACAAGTATAGGCTACGCTCGTTTTTGTGACTTTTCATTCTTGTTCTGTTCTGAATACCGTTAAATTTAAAATATTTGTTGTAGAGTGAGGGGAACTAAATAGGCTGTTTATATTTACGAGTATTTTAATATACATATAAATTACATAAATTAATGTAGCCTAATAGTTTGCAATTACAAGGTTAACGGGTATTATTGGAGTAAGATCAATTTCTCTTTGACAAGATTACTTCCTCTTTTTGGCCGGGTTTCGTTTCTCCGTGTCGTAAACTCTAGGGGCGTGGCTTCTAAACCAGGTTGTTTTTAAGGGCGTGATATGCAAATGACGATTGTTTTCTGCCGCCACATTTATCAACATGCGATCATTCGTACGATGAGATTGGCGCCATACGAATGTTTTATGAATCACACGTGAACTCTGTCTTAAGTTGATTTGTGCGCACGGATCTGCGCTCGTTTCTACATTAGATTGATAAATGAGGCCCATTGTGCTCCTTCACTGATAACTAATTTTTACCTCTACGTAGCTCAAGCATTCAAGCACTAGTATTTTGTACTAATTTGGAAAGTGACAGTTCAGAGAATAATTTTAAGAGCATACAAGCTCTTTGATTTGAATTTCAAAAGGTGAGAGGAACTGCACATTTGAAACTAGGCTGCTCATCTACATTATCACATGGTGGCCAATATTTCACGAAATAGACATTCCAAGAAACAGGTCTGAAACAAAATTGCAGTGAGTTACTGTTCTCTGGCTGCACATTGTTCTCTCACTTGTACGTCTATAACGCCATCTGCACATTAACTCCAACATCTCTTCCAGGAACAAAGGGAAGTCAGGCCAAAAAACATGAGTAACAAAAGGCAAGACACCAAGAAAGAGAGAGAAAGTGGAAAAAAGAGAGATTGTTAAAATATTGAAGGCTCTCTGAGGCGTTGACACACAATGGCCTGCCCTAACCTCTGCAGCTCAAGCTGTCACACTAAGTAAAAACCTCTGCCACTTCTTACATTTTAACCACATCAAACGTGCAGTAAGGGGTGTCTCTGATGGCACTGCAGGACACCAAGATATCCCAAAGACCACCTAAGCACATGGTGGATACACTGTCCTCACAGCCCTGGGACAAAAAAGCCAGTTTTCAAAGTCTTGTTAATTGGGCTCTGAGTAATGATGAAAGAAATGTTCCAACATCTTGCATTAGACTCTCTATTGATCATGGCAGCAGTAATTAATCAAATCATGATAAAATGAGCACAATGATAAGAGCATAATTACCGGCCACACAATGTATACAGAAAATTGAGTGCACAGACATTTTCTGCATTTTGAAAATGTGAAAATAGATGCCATGATAGACCTTAGTCATATTAAATTGAACCTGGATGAAAATGAGGCTGTGACTTACAGGTTGTGACTTGTGGCTGGGATAGACTTACAATCTTTCAATGGCACCCACAGTATAATGGTCCTAGATAACGTAATTTTTAAAACTGTTTTATCAAGTTTTTGTCAACAGAAACTTTTTCAGAAAGCCGTTTCATCAGCTAATGCACTACAGCTTATTTTCATTCCTGTCAACACTCTTAAAAATAAAGATTCTTTATTGGAATTGGTGACTCAACAAAGAACCTTTAACATCCATAAAACCCTTGCACAAAAGGTTTATTATAATGGAAAAAGGTTCTTTAGATTTTTTTAAATGTTGTTCAAACTAAGTTTTAAGAACTGCTCAGAGATCCCCGAAAGGTTCTTTGAGGAACCAAAAATGTTTCTTCTATGGAATTGCTGTGAAAAAAAAAAAAAAAAAACTTTTGGGACCTTCATTTTTTAGAGTGAAAAATTAAATATTTGTGACTATACTGTAACTCCAATGTACAAAAAACAAACAAAAAAAAACATAGATAACATTCTGTCATCATTTACTCACCTTGTGTAGAATATAAAAGAAGATATTTTGAAGAGCGCTGGGGTACAAAACACCATTTCACTTGAAATTTTTCATCTTTTGTCATTTGTTTCACAAAATAAAGAAACAACACAGGTTTGGAATGACATGAGTGTGAGTAAATGATTACAGAATTTTCATTTTTGTGTGAACTTATAATGCTTAAACATTTCATAGAAAGCAGCAACACTTCTCATGTCCCTATGCTGGTCAAGATAACGCTCCTCTTTTATTTATTTTTTCTCTCTAAAGCACGTAAGCTTAGCCTGTGAAACAATGCACCCGGCACATAATAAATGCTACATTGAGTTTTTAATTTGAACTAAACCAGAATTGTGGCAACATGACTAATATGGCCTCATCCATCTTTATCACACAACACTGCGGCCTTGGACTTAACAGCTGTGAATGTAATGACTCTGTTGATAATATTGCTGGTCTCCATGATTGTGAAATTCACAAAAAGCTCTTCAGAAAATGAAGTGCTTCAAAAGAAACACCTCCCATCATGTATAATAATGGTGCTAAAGATTTATATTGAATGTTGCATAGTAAAATATTTATGTGGAGTAAGAAACACACACACACACACACACACACACACACACACACAGAGAAAGAACTACTCACACACCTCTAGGCCCTTTCATCAGACTGCCATTGCTCTATCTGTCTTTTTCTTCATGAAATAATTGTCTCTCACTTTCTCCCTCTGGCCAGAACACCGTGTCTATGTCTGACAGAAGAGAAAGATGAGGTATGACAGTCTGAAATGACGCCCTTTTGCCTTTGACATGTAAGACTGAGGCCACTTTTGCTCTGCAGTTTTCTTTTTACTTTACATATCACTTTTTGTTGTTGTTGTCATCTAAGGTTTTGTGATAACTGGCTGGATTTTTAGTCTGAAGATCTGAAGAACCTGTAATGAAACATGAAACTCAAAAGAAGCATTTACCAACTCAAGAACCCCATACAGTGAAAAATATTTCTTGATAAGAAGAGGGTTCTTTACTTAATGTGCTGCTAAAAAAATAGATAAAGATAGCTTTGATAAATGTATCGCACAAAGCCATGGGCAAAGTGATTCTGCGTTAATTTAAATAAAAATGCAGAGAGATGTATGGATTGTTAAATGTGTGATAGTACTTTCCACTTTCTTCTGTCATTTCTTCTGAAATTGTGATTAGACCAAAAGACAGAAATATATGGTAAAGCAGAAGCGCTGTAGAGAGTTCAAATGAGTCAGGGAGGAAAATGTCAAGATAAAAAATGGAATATCCTGAGGTGCAATGGTATCTCTCTCTCTCAGTTACATACACACTCATTGTCTCTTGTTTTCTCAGCCACTTTTCCAATCTCTCTCACACACACACACACACACACACACACACACACACAAAGAAGCAGCAGCCGAAATAATCTAAGATAGACACACAAACTCTGTACACCCCTGAGTAGAGCTGATGAGATCAAACTGGACTTCAGTGGGTTTCATTTCTCTTATACTCACTCTATCCCCTCGTTTCTCCACTCTCTCTGTCTGACTCATCCAACCCTGCCCTCATAACAAGTCTCTGCAGCACTGCTTTTGGAAGAAAGCAAAGCAATTGCACCCTGACAAACACTCCGCCATCTTGTCTCCACCACAACAGGAAAAGAGAGAGAATGTGTTTATGCATCAGTCTCAGAGTGACCCAGCCATGAGAGCTACTTATGAAAGGGAACAAACATCCTTCTTCGTCATGCTAAGGGTAATAGAGGTTAAATGTGGTAAATCACATCACTGCAGAGGATGTTCTTTGCATTTTTATGTCGATACATCATGCTGTTTTGAAGAGACACTTGCACCAACAGGACTTAATGGTATTATGTTGTTTTGAAATAAAGCCAGACTTTATCTAGTCTCGCGTAGCCAGACCTTTTACTAACCAGCATGAGGTCTGGTCCATAATGCGGCTTATTCTGGCCAAGAAACACCCACTTAAAAAGAGTGAATGAATTTACATAATGCAATGTGAACAGAAAAAAAGGGCAGAAAATGTGCGTAGAACATTAAATCTAAAAGTAATAAATGCTGCTTATTTCACAAACATAATTTAAAATACAACAGAAATACACAGTTATGATTGTTGATATCTAATTTACTTGCTACTTAATGCCTCAAAACAAACAAACAAACAAACAAACAAACAAACAATTTACATAATGCAATGTGAACAGAAAAAAAGGGCAGAAAATGTGCGTAGAACATTAAATCTAAAAGTAATAAATGCTGCTTATTTCACAAACATAATTTAAAATACAACAGAAATACACAGTTATGATTGTTGATATCTAATTTACTTGCTACTTAATGCCTCAAAACAAACAAACAAACAAACAAACAAACAAACAAACAAACAATCTAATCTATCTAAATTTCGGTTTGGTACAATTTTTTGAAAATTTTGAAAGAAGTTTCATATGCTTGAAAATGCTACATGTTTTCCCCCCTCTGGATTCTTTGATTCAGAATTTCATTTTTGATCAATTTAATGCATCCTTGCTGAATAAAAGTATTAATTTCTTTAAAAAATGTGATGAAATGACAATAATGCAGACATCGGTGCTTAAAATGATTAGAAACGGTTAGATATGGCTTTTCTTACACCTGAAGTCTGTCTACGATACAGTTTTCTGCATATTTGCCTTCATCTACAGTCACATAATCATGAATGTTCTCTGAGGCTTCATTGCTGGAATCATTAAAGGATACACGCAGCTGACAATCCAATAAAATGATTTTTCAAGCACTGCTAGTCATTGACCATGTTGCTCGCGGAGCCCACAGATGGCCTGTCATTTTAAATGCGTCAATTATCCAGTTGACGTCCAGTATTTTGTGAATTATTCCAGTTCCAAAAGTACCTTTAAATAAGTCACGCAGATGTTGAAAATGCAAATGGAAGCAGGTGTTAACTTGCTTTTCGTTCAGTATCTTCAGTTACTTTTAGGAAAGTTACAATTAGGGCTGGGCAATATAGCTAAAAAATGTATCAACGATATAATGTTTCATATCGTTTGGTATCGATAATTATTGACATGTTTTATAACCTTTTTTAAAACAAAAAGCAATAGAATTTTTTTTTTAAATTTAACCACTGTATTTATAATTCACACAATTTATTGAGACAAACAACAAATATTTTTTGTTTTAACAATCAAACACAATAAAAATTAAACAAATATCTAATTTCTAATGTTTTATATGCAGATTAAATAGGTCTTTATAGTATACAGGTGCATCTCAATTAATTAGAATGTCGTGGAAAAGTTCATTTATTTCAGTAATTCAACTCAAATTGTGAAACTCGTGTATTAAATAAATTCAATGCACACAGACTGAAGTAGTTTAAGTCTTTGGTTCTTTTAATTGTGATGATTTTGGCTCACATTTAACAAAAACCCACCAATTCACTATCTCAACAAATTAGAATATGGTGACATGCCAATCAGCTAATCAACTCAAAACACCTGCAAAGGTTTCCTGAGCCTTCAAAATGGTCTCTCAGTTTGGTTCACTAGGCTACACAATCATGGGGAAGACTGCTGATCTGACAGTTGTCCAGAAGACAATCATTGACATCCTTCACAAGGAGGGTAAGCCACCAACATTCATTGCCAAAGAAGCTGGCTGTTCACAGAGTGCTGAAGACAAGCATTTTTGCAGAAAGTTGAATGGAAGAAAAAAGTGTGGAAGAAAAAGAT
>NW_015557063.1:145674-153716 GCF_001515605.1 Sinocyclocheilus anshuiensis | reverse complement strand
TACACGAGTTTCACAATTTGAGTTGAATTACTGAAATAAATTAACTTTTCCACGACATTCTAATTTATTGAGACGCACCTGTAGGTCTAATTGTCTCCCGAGGCCACAGGAGGGCGTAATGAGCAAAATAATGCAGCGCATTTAGCAAGTAACTCTATAAAAATGTGCGTTACGTCTAAATTAACTCATAAAAATCTAATATAATTTCGTAAATTGCACAAACAATTATGAACAGCATCATGCATTTATGCATTGCTTAATCCAAAGAGCCGAAGCGCCATTCACACAGACTGCATTTAAAAACCTATGAGACAGCAGTGAAAAGGAATAAACCTCCACAAATTTGTGACGTGTTTAAAAATGCTCTGAATATGTGTTCTGTGTGAATGGCTTGGTTTCGGTTTTAACCCATTCAAGATCTTCTCCGCATTGAGCTTCTATATTTCTCTAATATTTCAGCGGCGCTGAAACTAAAAACTAACGCTAGACTAACAAAACATTAAAATGCAACAACGTCACTTACATCATCACCCGAACATTTTTTCTATCGATATCGAAGAAGGTGTACCGTCGATACATATCGATACCGTTTTATCACCCAGGCCTAGTTACAATACAGAGAAAGCCATTTTAAGTTCACCATCACCAATGGTTTCTGCTCAATGTAATCTCTCCATTCAAACAACTTAATTTCTAAGATGAATGAATAACCACTGGGGGCAGCGTGAGCGGTAAGATAAATAAAATCCAAAATTGCTTTGTCACTGCTTTCAATCACTCCGCGCTGTCCGCCGCTCCCATCTCTGCGATCTGCCGATACCTCAGGGGAGAAACTTCAGGTACATTATCCAGACATGAATCATAAACTTCCACATTAATATACTTTTGGATTCCATTCAGAGCCTGTAAGAACTCTTCGCTTTGGCTCTTTTATATAGCCTGTGAACGACTGTGGTGGCTTTTAACAAAGCCATTCACACTGCAGGAATAATGGTGTGATTTAGGCCCTATGTTCAAAAAATCCTGGCCTCTTTGGTGCATATTTAAGCTTCCTACAGCCTTAGAATCTTTAGAACGATGATAAAGAACATTGAATTAAAGAATGGGATTCAGAGAAAGACTGATACACAAAAGCTTCATGCTGAGGGTTAAAAAGCATTTAAGCAGAGAGAGAGAAAGAGAAAAAAACATTATGGAAGAACAGACCATTTGGAGTAGAAGTCACAGTTATGTCACATTTTGGTGGCAGAAAAACACTGGTAACAAATAAAGGGAAACGGGTAAAATCCATGGAATAAGACAAAAAAATTATTGTTGTGCCTTTGGATGTCAAAATGGAAATGCAAATAATTTTTTATAGAATACTGTGGTCAAAGACGCCATTTGAAGCTAAATGCAGACATTTAAACGGACAAACTATGGATGAAACCTGCTATGATTACCCTACTTTTAAAGCATACATTTGATTTAAACAATAGGCCTACATAATATTCACATATGCAGTTCTTAGGGGACATATTGAATTAACTCTACAGTTACATCATGAAATAGCCTACTATTTAAACCTATAACATTTACCTATTTTATCTCACAATTCTGACTTTTTTTTCTTACAAATGCAAGTTTATATCTCCTAGTTTGAACTTTATAACTCAATTTAACTCAACAATTGCGAGTTTGTCAACTCCAATTAAAAAAAAAGCCAGACGTGTGGGATTATAAACTCATGATTCTGAGCCGAGGGGAAAAGAGAGAATGACGAGTTGATTTTTCTTATCAGAATTGCGAAATATAATCTCAGAATTGCGAGAAAAAAAGTCAGAATTTTGAAATATAAATATAATCTTTTATTCCATGGCTTCCGGAGACTGCTACTTTAAACCTGTCATTTTCTGCCACCAGATAGGCTCCGCCCACAAACAACGTCATCACTTTTTGCAAACACCAAATTGGTCTATAGCATCAGTTTTCTTTTGTTAAATGATAGATTTTCTAAATGCTGAAACAACAGCAAATGTTTGTTTATGAGACCATTTATTCAGGTCATTACATGATTGTTCGCTAAGGTCTGAAGGCAAAAACCAGGGGAGCATGAAATTTGAAAGTTTAATCTTACTGAAGCATACAACACAATTGCCTCAGGTTTAACAAATCACAAGCGCTGATATAGGAGCTGCATTTGATTCCTGGGGTGATGACTGGATGCATTAAATAAATCTAAATCATTAATACTATTGGTATTAGAGATTAGCAGCAGTTTAATGTGCTTCAGCATTCGAAATCATTCGAAAAAAGGATAATTTCTAGACTCTGCAACCGTCACTGAATCATTGCACTGTGACAAACTGAATATCAGTACAACACTGGAGATGAAAAGCTAAGCTTTAAATTGGCTATCTATTCAGGCAAAGTCATACTTGCAGCAAAAGGCTGTGAATAATTATTATTTTAAATTATAATTGAGCCGTGCATTGAAAATCAATGAAAATGTTAAATGACCACAATCTCAGAGAGATGCATGGGTGCATTTGAACAAGAGATCTGGCCTTGAATGTTTTCTCTGAAAGGACAGTGGAGGGAAATGGGTAAAATCCATGGAATAAGACAAAAAAATTATTGTTGTGCCTTTGGATGTCAAAATGGAAATGCAAATAATTTTTTATAGAATACTGTGGTCAAAGACGCCATTTGAAGCTAAATGCAGACATTTAAACGGACAAACTATGGATGAAACCTGCTATGATTACCCTACTTTTAAAGCATACATTTGATTTAAACAATAGGCCTACATAATATTCACATATGCAGTTCTTAGGGGACATATTAAATTAACTCTACAGTTACATCATGAAATAGCCTACTATTTAAACCTATAACATTTACCTATTTTATCTCACAATTCTGACTTTTTTTTCTTACAAATGCAAGTTTATATCTCCTAGTTTGAACTTTATAACTCAATTTAACTCAACAATTGCGAGTTTGTCAACTCCAATTAAAAAAAAAGCCAGACGTGTGGGATTATAAACTCATGATTCTGAGCCGAGGGGAAAAGAGAGAATGACGAGTTGATTTTTCTTATCAGAATTGCGAAATATAATCTCAGAATTGCGAGAAAAAAAGTCAGAATTTTGAAATATAAATATAATCTTTTATTCCATGGCTTCCGGAGACTGCTACTTTAAACCTGTCATTTTCTGCCACCAGATAGGCTCCGCCCACAAACAACGTCATCACTTTTTGCAAACACCAAATTGGTCTATAGCATCAGTTTTCTTTTGTTAAATGATAGATTTTCTAAATGCTGAAACAACAGCAAATGTTTGTTTATGAGACCATTTATTCAGGTCATTACATGATTGTTCGCTAAGGTCTGAAGGCAAAAACCAGGGGAGCATGAAATTTGAAAGTTTAATCTTACTGAAGCATACAACACAATTGCCTCAGGTTTAACAAATCACAAGCGCTGATATAGGAGCTGCATTTGATTCCTGGGGTGATGACTGGATGCATTAAATAAATCTAAATCATTAATACTATTGGTATTAGAGATTAGCAGCAGTTTAATGTGCTTCAGCATTCGAAATCATTCGAAAAAAGGATAATTTCTAGACTCTGCAACCGTCACTGAATCATTGCACTGTGACAAACTGAATATCAGTACAACACTGGAGATGAAAAGCTAAGCTTTAAATTGGCTATCTATTCAGGCAAAGTCATACTTGCAGCAAAAGGCTGTGAATAATTATTATTTTAAATTATAATTGAGCCGTGCATTGAAAATCAATGAAAATGTTAAATGACCACAATCTCAGAGAGATGCATGGGTGCATTTGAACAAGAGATCTGGCCTTGAATGTTTTCTCTGAAAGGACAGCTCGCTTTCTAACATAATAGCGCCAAGAGAGAGAGAGAGGAATAACAGTAAATTGTGCTGGTGCTTTTCCGGTAACTGGACTGAAAATTGAATGTAATGTAATCACTATTCATCTATGTACTGTGTACTGTAAGTGCTTTTACTGTACACTGAAATATACTTTTTTTTTCTTAAATAAGTTGCAAGAGACTAATTTCTTTCCAAGGCCAGCCTCTTTCACAACTTTAGTACTTCCAAACAACCTTTGGCACAAGAAACAAATCATTGTACTTTCTGAGGACAAATGTTTTGTAACTGTATTGAAATTGGATCAATTCAAAATGTATAGAGCTTATTCATGTTTTTCCACTTAATTTCATTAGATATACATTCACAAAATTTCTCTGTTATATATAAAATATTTCTTTGCTAAATCCTCACTTATCTCAGTCGCAGGTGGGGGAGTTGTTTTTGGTGTTGGGATTGTGCGTCTCAGCAGAAGTCTGTTGTGTAACAAAACACACTAGATAGCTGATACTCAAATGCACACAATTCTGCTTAAAAAAAAAAAACAATGGAATTCGGAGTGCTAATAAAATCGCTCTGCTCTCGGTGTAAATATGGTCTGTTCTTTTTTCCAACAATTATGTTCCTCAGATGTTTCAGAGACTGACTGCAGAGGGCAGTCTGTATGCTGATAATGATGTACGTACACACACACACACACACACACACACACACACACACACACACACACACACACACCCTTGAGGTATCAGAAGTGGCTGCATCTTCATCTTTCCATCTGGTTGGGTTCCAAGAGGAGACTCTGTGATCTGTGGTCGATCTGTAGTGACAGATGCTTCTCACTGCGCTCACACATATGCAAACAGACCTTTTTTTTTTCTCAAAACATACACATAAAGAAACAGACATAAATACGCAGTTTCCACATTGCTCTCCTCAAGGGTACATGCTGCAGTGCTTTAATTGGAAAAATAGGTACCACTGAATGCAAGTGTTTACACAACTGATAGAGCAATGCTAGCGCTGCAGGCAAACCCTGACTGCCATCTGAGAGAGTACCAAGTCACACACAAAACCATTTGAGCACTTTAATGTGGGGAGACTTTGCTTACAAGCTTTTATGTTTTTATAATACATAATTTCAATAAAATGAGCTTATAATTTGGGTATTTTTTTCCTTGAATTTTCTTTTTTCTTAAATTCAGGCTTACCTTCTCTAAGGTGAGTTTTAAAGGAATAGTTTACCCAAAAATGAAAATTCTGTCATCATTTACTCAGCCTGTATGACTTTCTTTATTATACGGAACACAACATAAGCTATTCTGAGGAACCTCTTTTCACTCATACAACGAAAGTCAAAATGTTCATTTTTGAGTTGTTAAGTGGTTGTTTTGTTACAGATCTGCAGCTGACCATCAGGGGAAGTATTCTTCTCGCTCTGCCTCAATGGGCAGAAGTATGAAGGTAAAATAGTAGCAAAACTCGAGAGCTTATTTGATTTGAATTTGTGTCATTTTGTTTATGTGAATGCCATTTTACACATTTGTAATTATTAATCTGCAACTTTGAATTCAAAACACAGGTGTTTTGATTATTGTCTGTGTGTGCAAATCAAAAGTTTCAGCTTTTCACATCAGAGATGTGAGTGTAAATTTCAACTTACAAATACGAATTTTAATATGACAAGTTCTCAAATTCAAATCAACAAGCTCTCGAGCTTTGCTACTCTTTTACCTTCATATCGAAGAGGCATGGGCAGACTTTTGAACATCACAATGCGATTTTGGTACTGGAGCACGTAGCTACCACCAACTCCACTGCTGCCCCCCAGGGCCCAGGAACTTTTTAATCTAATTAGTCTCTTGGAACAATGTAACTACAATCACCATCACGAACACGCACCGTTTCTCAATACTAAACACTTATTAAATATATTGTTTATATAAAATATTGTTTATATAAAATATTATTTATTGAATAATATTTAATAAACAACAACAACAGCCATCATAAAAGTGAAATTCAGTTAAAAGTACAAAGTCCTTTTTTGCATGCTCTGACATACAACATTAAATTTACCTCGAGCTTTGCTACTCTTTTACCTTCATATCGAAGAGGCATGGGCAGACTTTTGAACATCACAATGCGATTTTGGTACTGGAGCACGTAGCTACCACCAACTCCACTGCTGCCCCCCAGGGCCCAGGAACTTTTTAATCTAATTAAAACAAGCTGAGAGACGAGCTGAAAGATAAGGTTGCCACGGGGAACTGGAGGAAGTGTTTTGCCAATGTGGGCTTTTCCTTAGCCTCCATGACATTAATGAGTTATCAGGCTTTGAGCACATGGTGGTAGCATAGGGACCAAGCCACCAACCGACTGACAACTTTGGAGTGTGGGAGAAGAATCACTGTCAGTGGTTGAGACACTGTGACTGACAGGTTAATTAATCACACAGTTTGGACAGAGCAAAGCAAATGAAGGCAACTTTCCATCTTTCAGCAGCAAACCATTTGTTTTTCATAGTAAAGCAAAGGACAGCCAACATGTTTAAAAAAACAAACAAACAAACAAACAAAAATATTTTGGCACTATGCAGCCATGCTTAATATGTATGTTAACTCTTACACTTATTATCAGATTTACATCTGTACATTTGGTCCAAATTTAGAGTAACAAGCCATTTCGATTGCTCAACACTGCAAATACTGGTAAAACTGGAAGAAATAAAATATTCACCAAAAAAAAAAAAATTGGTTAAGAGTGTAATCATCTTGCAACTCTAGCAGAACAATTTTAATGTAATATTATTTATTGAATAATATTTAATAAACAACAACAACAGCCATCATAAAAGTGAAATTCAGTTAAAAGTACAAAGTCCTTTTTTGCATGCTCTGACATACAACATTAAATTTACATAAAATATAACGTGATGAGATTTTGCCCTCAGCCAAATCTATTTGCCCTGGAACAAATATTAGATTAATGAGACCAAAGACTGTCTGTTAAATTTACTCAAAACTAATTATATCTCATGTTTAACCACTATCAGAGTCAGCGGCAAATTCCAGAAGAACTGGCCGAGATGAGGCTACTCTCAGCGGGCTCATGAGCGCTGAACATCCGCTGACGCCCTGGAGCTCACATCTCTGAAAACATCGAAGCAAATTATTCAAACATATATGTATTTGTGGCTGGTATTAAAAAAAACAACAACATATCCCTGATAGCACACGTACATCACGGAGACGTACATCACGGAGACATTTACATCTGCATTTACATCAGTGTTTGCTCATCAGCAATACATCTAAAGGATGTTTCCTATCAGATGTCAAATAGATGTTTAGTATATATAAACCTGACATCTTAAAGACGTCTTTTAGATTTTTGTACACAACAGATGCTTTCCAGATGAAACAATCTTTAACAGACATCTTGCAGACATACGTGTGCTATCTGGGATGCTGGTTCAAAAACGAGATGGCAGACCGAGATGAACTCAGGAAAGGTTAAAGGACAATTTGTTTTTAGTGTGAGGCAGCTGGCTATTAATATGCTCTTTTGACAGACTACTACTAAAAAATAAAACAAATAATAATAATGATAATCTGAAAAATCTTTGTTATACAGGTGCTAGTGCTAGCAGGACATTTACATTTTCAAAAAATATTTACACTTTTTACCCCCAGCATGGGAATAATGACACAAAACCAGACAACACCTTAGAAAACAATGTGCAATACATTCTGTTGTTACTAGCTTTCAGGTTACATACTACTTCATAACTGACATATGCCTTCTTGACCTCCTACTAAGAAAAACTGCAACCTGCATTGACATTTTCCCTCTTTGAAGTATTTTAATCAGGTTTTGTCACTGTTCAGGAACTATAGTGAGTGAGCCATTAGTTCCCTTTCATGGGAACTTCGAACTGCATCCTCTAGGGGTCGCTATGGGGGAACGTCTCGTCGTGACCCGTGTCTGAAGCATACATTGAAAAAACACCAACTCGTTGGCCGGCGACAGCCATGACGTCACTACCGGTGCGACTATAGTATAAATAGGCGCCGGGAGCACACATCACTCTTCTTCGTCTTCATTGACTGTTTTGTTTGAAGCGTGCATTTCTGTGGTAAGAGCGATCTCTATTCAT
>NW_015557063.1:142039-145383 GCF_001515605.1 Sinocyclocheilus anshuiensis | reverse complement strand
CAGTGTCTCGTTCCCTACTCAGGGAACCATGGTTACATAAGTAACCTGAGACGTTTTCCTATTAGCTCATTTCATTTCCTTTTACCCAGCACTGTTGGAGAACACAGGACCCACATATCCCATCCGCTCCATCTCCAACTGGGGCAGCTTGACTCCGCTGGTTCTCTGAGGTCATGTCCCCTACTTAAAACCATAGAAAGAAACCATTTCCCCTGAGCAGCCCAGAATGACAGATCTAGTGAACTAGAGGAACCCTTGTTGTTTACTGTAGATCCAGGTAAGGCTTATCCATTAACTGTGCTCTACCACATGCAGGTAAAAGCATAGTTTAATTATGGGATGGCAGTCCAAGTACACATTCTAAAGGCTTTAAATAAACAAATAAATATAAATTCTACATACGTACTGCTTTATTTAAATGCACATTAAGCAAAAGCACTACTTAAAGAAATAGTTAACCCAAAAATGAAAATTTGCTGAAAATGTACTCGCCCTCAGGCCATCTGAGCTGTAGATGAGTTAGTTTCTTCACTGGATTTGGAGAAATTTAGCATTACACATACTCACCAATGGATCCATTGCAGTGAATGGGTGCCGTCAGAATGAGAGTCCAAACAGCTGATAAAAACATCACAGTAAACCACAAGTAATCTACATGACTCCAATCCATCAATTAATGTCTTGTGAAACCAAAAGCTGCATGTTTGTGGTAAACAAATTCATCATTAAGATGTTTTTAACTTCCAATTGTTGCTTTTGGCTAAAATACAAGTCCTCTATCCATAATATTACTTACTCAAGTGAAAAAGCTGTCTCGTCTGGATCAGGAGAGAAATATGCACAGATCAAGCATGGTTTACAAGCGAAAACAGTCCAAAAGAGTTATAAACAAATACGTTGGTGGAAATAAATAAATAAATAAATACATTTCAGTAAACAATTATTTTAAGTAACAAAAATTTAGTTTTTTATGGTTTGAATTTTAGTTTCAGTTTTAACATTGCTACTCACTGTCAATGAATGAATGAATACATACATATATAACATACATTTAAAAAAAAATTATAATAACATTCAGAAACTGTATATAGACTCATTTTTACTTCAATTACTGTAATACTTATAGAAGTGACTGAACCACAAACACTGTCTTTTGTATTACGGGGAAAAAGATTGATCATTTTGCTACGCTAAAGTCATTCACACCAGCATCACACAACACATTATCTCAAGGCATTTGCTCATCACTGAAAACTGAGTGTTAATGGTTGTGACACACTCAGAATGTGTACCCTTACATCACTTGCTCACCAATGGATCCTGGGAGGGTGCCGTCTGAATCAGGAGAGAAATATGCACAAATCAAGCATAGTTTACACACAAAAACAGTTATAAACAAATACGTTGGTGGATTTTGATGTGAGAGGACAACAGGGGATGGACATTTTCACTGGAATAAGTGTTATTATGGATTACAGACTCGTTTTTGGCCAGAAACGATGGTTTAAAATTAAAACACCTTGATGCATTTGTTTCTTTTCTCTTCACAAGACATTAACTGATGGACTGCAGTCGTGTGGATTACTTGTGGATTATTGTGATGATTTTATCAGCTGTTTGGTCTCTCATTCTGACGGCAGCCATTTACTGCAGAGGATCCATTGGTGAGCAAGTGATGTAATGCTAGATTTCTCCAACTCTTCTACATCCTGGATGGCCTGAGGGTGACTAAATCTTCAGTATTTTTTTTATTATATTCCAAAACGCATGATTTCAGCGCGATAAACATGATAATCAGAACCAAAACAGATAATCAGAAATGTTTTTAGCAGGTACGAGCTGTAATGGCGCAGCTCTATTCTGAAAAAGGGGGCAGGGAGCAGCAGCTCATTTGCATTTAAAGAAACAGGCCCGAAAAACAGCGTGTTTCTGCTTCCACTCAAAATAGGCATTTTCAAAATGATATAATAAATGATCTGTGGAGTATTTTGAGCGGAAACTTCACAGACACATTCTGGGGACACCAAAGACTTATATTACATATTGTAAAAAGGGGCATAATATGTCTCCTTTAAGACTTCTTAATATCCAGCATTGTAAGTGCTCACAAATGAAATCTCTTAAATATCTTATTTAAGATTCTATGTGATTATATAAGATTATATAGAGACCACATGGAAATGTAAAGTCATTTCTCATAAAATTCTTCCAAGACTAAATTATCTGAGCTATGCTATCTATATTTATTTTAAAGCTCTATAATTTTACTCTATGTGAACAATTGTTTTGTTTGTGTCTATTTATATTTCTCCTAATGAATTTTATCATAAAACATGTGGCACAAAGTTAACTGTGAAATCCATTCATTCTCAAAGAGCAACCCCTGAGCAATAAACAAATCGTTTGAGAAACCATATTCTATCAGCGAACAGAAGTTCTGGATTTTTTATGTGGATCAGAGCGGTTGCTGTTCTCGTTGTTTTTCAAACACATGTGTGTTGACACTCTGATACGGTGCACTCTTCATTTCCATACGCTCATGCCTGGATGGAAATGACATCTAGTCACAAATAATAGGCATGAGACATCACAGACAATGAGAACACTATGAAAAGAGGCAATAGTATGTTGCGAGAAGGAGAGCTTTATGGCCCCGTGCTGTTTTGTTTCGAAAGAGGACGTCAGGAGGCACATCGGTCTATAAAGCTGCCGCCACAGGCCCTCATTAAAGTTTCCTGTGTGGTGGATGCACCCAGTGGGCTTTCATATTTCCCTTTTTCTGTTTACGGAGCTGTATAGCTGCTGACAAAAATGAACTCATCTTACTGAAGTGTTATTATATTAAGCATATATACCCACCTATAGTACAGTATAAATACATAAAGGCAATAATTTATATGGCAATCTGGCTCCTCAATTTTTATTATAAATAAAGGCCGGAAAGAAACACTTTGTGGAGAATCCTTTGGGATTTTTAGCATGCAGTGAGGACACTTTTGACAAAAATATTTCAACAGACAACAATTTTACACTCTTAAGATTTTGGAGGCATCGAAGCACTCATGTCGAAAAACTCAACATAGTAACTGCTAATAACTTATTTAAAAATATGTGGATTAGCTAGTTTTATGTGCTAAAGCTGAAGCTCATAACTAGGTTATAAGAGGTCAATGATTAAGTGCTTAATCAATGGCTTTATTCACCCAGTAAGGGTTTGGTATTGACATCTATATTTGGGATAAATTATGTCTTTTTTTCTGAATATTGGCATATGATTTATACATATTTTTTTGCCAATAAAAGTATTTTATAGGCAAAAATATGTATAAATCATATACAGTATA
>NW_015557063.1:127132-141907 GCF_001515605.1 Sinocyclocheilus anshuiensis | reverse complement strand
ATGTGGGTTTAAATGTTAAAAAATTAACTTTGTTCTTTTACTGGTTTAAAATGCCAACCATAACAATTTCAGATAAAATGTTTGTTAATGAAGGTATTTTTTTTCCAAGAAGACAGAAGACAAAAAAACCCCCAAAAAAACATGACAAAACATTTACAAAACCAAATGTGGGTTTAAATGTTAAAAAATTAACTTTGTTCTTTTACTGGTTTAAAATGCCAACCATAACAATTTCAGATAAAATGTTTGTTAATGAAGGTATTTTTTTTCCAACCATAATGAAGACAAAAAAACCCCCAAAAAAACATGACAAAACATTTACAAGAAAACAAATATTTTTTTGCAATCTTTCGTTGACTAAATTTAAATGCCATTTTGTATTCCAACAAATACATGAAAAAAAAAAAGTTGTCGTGGAATAGCTAGTTTTATGTGTTAAAGCTGAAGCTGATAACTAGGTTTTTAATTATCAAGGATCCTTATCAGTGTTTGGTACTGACATCCATATTTATTAACAGACGTGACTCTCAAATGTCTTTCTCTTACTCGCCATAACTCTGTAAACACTTGTAACCATAGCAACAGATAACAATTCTAAACATCAAAAGCCTTTGTATTGCTTATTTACAGATGTCATTTTTTATTCCAAACTATTTCAGGCATCTCCCACTGCTTTCGTCCTTTCACATATACATTGTGAACCACCCCCACCACCCCTGTCTGCTTCACCCAAACACTTAACAGGAGTTATATGTCTCAATCTCTAACAGCACAATACCCCTATTTTCTGGAATGTTTTCATAACCTGAGAGAATCTGACAGCTCTAACATTAGAGTCTGACTGCAAAAAGCCCACACCTCATGCCAAATGCATGCCGATGATGCAACGGCCAACTAGCTGACTGTGGTTCCATACAGCACATTTAAACCAAACTTTCTGTAAAAATTCAGCTAGAGACTCACTTGAGTTATAGACTGTAGCTGTCAATATAAAATAACTAAAATATGTATGTACAAAACCATATATAGCTCTCTAAATAGGTCTGACAGCCGTTTTCTGCTGTTATGTGGCCTTTTCCTGGTTTAAAGTGCCAACCATAACAATTTCAGATAAAATACTTGTTAATGAAGGTAAAAAAAGTTTTTGTTTTCCAACCATAATGAAGACAGACAAAAAAAAAGACAATCTTTTGTTGACAATATAAATGCCATTTTGTATTCCAACAAATACATGAAAAAAAAAGTTGTCGTGGAATAGCTAGTTTTATATGTTAAAGCTGAAGCTGATAACTAGGTTTTTTAATGATCAAGGATCCTTATCAGTGTTTGGGAAGGGAAAGCAAAAGACAGTACAATAATCTGCCAGACAAAAATAAAAATAAATAAATACATATATAAATAATTAATTAAGTAAGCAAGCTTATCAATGTTAAGAAAGAGGCACAAGTTCATTGTGGGGTAACATGTCTGAAGTAAATGCCAATACAGTTCTGTCCAATGTCAATTTATGTCCCCATACAAATATGTCTATTCAATTAAAAATAGCATATGATTATTTGTGTGCATGCTTTTGTGCACGGCCTGTCACTTCTGAAATTAATGGTGCTCATAACAGAGGAGTCATAACCAATTCTCCTCCACTTCCCTGTCGGGCAGAGAAATTGCTGATGCTCTAGATTTCCAAGGTAAGGAGAAGATTAAGTGTGGACCGCTGGTGTGTCCTGCTCCTTACAAATCTAAGCTGAAAATAAAGTAGTGCTTTGTTCATGTCAGATTTAGTTCTTTACGTGAGGGAAAGCCATTTATGATATATCAGCACCATGAAGGTTTCAACCTTTGGGATGTTTTACTTGTCAGATTGCTGGGATTTATACGCATTCTGTCTCAAGGTTACACATTTGTCTGAAGGCTTCACATCACAATAAATTAAAGCTACCGACAGCTTTATTGTAGACACTGTAATTATAGCTTAGTCCACTGATAGTGAATTTCACAGTCTATAAAAAATTAAAAAAGTAAGAACTTCAGAAAAAAGTTTTGCATCATGTTTGGCTATTCATAAATACCTACATCTATTTCAAAAGGTCCAAAAGGCCAAATGTCTTGGAATAAAGAGAAAGAGTCATAAACAGAAGCAAAGCACAAACATTTATAGAAATAAACAGTTGATCTATAATCTCAAATTTTTGGGAGAACAAATGCTGACCCTGCAGGCACTTTCAAACAGTGAAGTATTGATTTAGCAGGTTTTCAGTGCATAAGAGCCAGACAAATGCAAAATGCAGCATGTACTTTTTGTGATCACTATAAATCTGCTCAGATAGAGAGAGCCGGAGGTCAGATGTGTTGTTCCACACAATTACATAAAAAAAAGTACACCCTCACAAAACTGAAATATCGGTGTGCATTAAAACACTAAATGCTGGCCATTTAAAAGGACATATTTGTTGTTGTTGTTGTGGGTTTAAATGCAAATAAATAAATAATAAATGATAAAATAATTAACTTTGTTATTTTACTGGTGTAGCCCATCATAACAAAATTACTGATGAAAATCAACTTAACAATTAATTTTTTATTTTATTTTATTTTTTCAACCATTATGAAGATAAACTGAAGAAAAATGATTGATAGAAATCTGACAAGACTTTCACATCAACTAAAATGTTATTTTTGTCAACTAAATTTAGATTTTATTTTATTAGAGTAAAACTGGCTGAAATAAATGAATATGAAATTTCAAAATATTGACTAAATTCTAAGGATTATTGAAAAAAAGACACAACCTATGACTAAAAATTTAAAACTGCATCAAAGACACTAATTATAATACAACAAGATAAACGGTAACACTTTAGAATAGGAAACACATTCACTATTAATTAAGAGTTTTTCCTTAATAAACTCCTAATTTGCTGCTTATTAATAAGGTAAGGTAGTTGTTAAGTTTAGATATGGGGTGGATTATGGGATCTAAAATATGGTCATGCAGAATAAGCCATTAATATGTGCTTTATAAGTATTATAAACAGCCAATATGCTAGTAATATGCATGCTAATGCATATTACTGGGGAATTTGTGGCCTAATGGTTAGAGAGTTGGACTCGTAACCCAAAGGTTGCGAGTTCGAGTCTCAGGTCTGGCAGGAATTGTAGGTGGGGGGAGTGAATGTGAATGTTCACTGCTGTGTGTGTGCACTTAGGATGGGATAAATGCAGAGCACTAATTCCTAGTATGGGTAACCATACTTGGCCTCACGTCACGTCACTTTAATAAGCAGCTAGTTAATAGTGAGAATTGGTCCTTAAAATAAAGTGTTGCCATATAAACAAGTTGCCTGAACTGTTAAAAAAAATGAAATTGTAAATAAAACAAAGATGTTTGGAGTATGTTTTACAAGAATAATCAGTTTTTCTACTTCAAAATTTTGCTCAAGTCAGTGTGTTACTTTCTGTTTCTTTTTAATCGTTTGTGAAATTTACAAGCACTTTCTGAGTGAAAATTGTTTCTACACCATTTTTTTCCCAGTGTGGATGTGTATGCATGGAAAGAGACTCTTTCTCTTTTTTCCTGCTTCTTCTAGACAGTGCGTTGGCTACTTAATTAGCCAACATGTTGTCAGACACTGTGTGCAATGGTTTCATGCCACACAAAGTAACAGCAAAACACATTCATGTGAGATCCAATGCCATTGAGGCATAAGGACAAAACCACAGCCATTTAAGCAATAAATACTTCAGTGGGACATTCACAAGTTCCTTCAAGACAAAACAAAACATAAATAAGCCTGACTAAGCTCTAACATCACTCTTTAAACTCATTTAATATGTCACAGCCATTCTTTTTCAGGACACTCTGCATACAACTGCTAACAGTCCGGATCTACTTCTGTGATGAGTTTGTTAGTGGTGCGGATGACTTCTGCCACACTTTTTAGCTGCAGCTGGCGGGGCATCCGCCCCTGCTGCATTCGATTATTGTAGCCGGGCGGTTTAAACACTGACCTTATCTAAACTGACAAATTGGGCAATTCTCTCCCTCCTCAATCACACATACCCAGCATGCTCTAGTTTCTTATTTACAGCCTATTTTCCAAATGCCACATTTGTTTCTGTTTACACCAAGGACTGAGGGCCATCAGCTGTGAAGCATTGTTCAGATGGGCTTCACCCCCGAGTGAGTTGTGGCAGGCAGATACGGCCCTATATTCACGTTTATCTTTGTGGGTCAGATCTGGCGTTCACCAGTTTGTCTTTTGTCATGCTGGCTTAGTGCTACAGAGATGAGGGGGAAAAAAATCACACCCTTACAAACAAGAGAGTTATATGGTCATATTCTCTCTTTATCTGCAGGGTTTCCAAATAATGTACTGCACTTCTAATTTCCAACAATGTTGTGTTATGAGCAGTGATCAGACAATAAACAAACAAATATATCAAGTCTGTTCACTGCTTGTATATATTTTTTCTGAATATTGTCATACACATATTTTTTTAACTATTTATTTTTTATTGATTAAAAACACAAACTATAATACAATATATTTTTATTAAATAAATAAAGTGAACATACCTAAATAAATAAATTAATACAAAAATAATTTATTTATTGAGAAGTCTACTCACAGCTCACTTTAAGTTTTTTTATCCTGAATATCAACATATAATGTATACATATTTTCATAACTTGTGTATTTTTTTAGTTTTATTTGAGCTTTATCAGTTATGTATTTAATTTATTATAAATGCATGATCAAAAATATAAAAAAATAATAAGGAAAGGACGTGACGTGTGGCCAAGTATGGTGTCCCATACTTTGAATTTGTGATCTGCATTTAACCCATCCAAGTGCACACACACAGCAGTGAGTAGTGAACAAACACGCACACACACACACCGTGAACAAACACCCAGAGCAGTGGGTATTGAGGGTGGAGTGAGTGCTGGATATCACTCCCCACACCTACAATCCCTGCCTCGACTCGAACCCGCGACCTTTGGGTTACAAGTCCGACTCTCTATCCATTAGGCCATGACTGCCCCATAAAACCTATTTTATTAAATAAATAAAGATGAAAGAGATCCACACTCGTCCACATTCAGCCAAAAGGGCTTATTATATTTAATGCTCAGAGCTCACAAAAATATGTGCAAAAAAATTGCAAATGTGCAAAGGTGCAGAGCGTTTTCGGGTATTAACCCTTCCTTAGTGCCTACGCACCTTATGTTAGTTGCCTACTGGATTTTTTAGTGTTTGGCGCTACAACCTTTTCTAAGTGTGAATTAAATAAATAAATAAATGCATACATTTATCATCAAGTTCTGTACTACTTATGTAGTAAGACTTATGAAACACTCAACATTAAAACTAAAACACTAATACTCATGTTTGTTAAGAACTTCTGTAATTCTGCCATCCTTATATTAAAAGACAAAAACATCTTTAGATTCAAATATGAAACCCATTACCTCATGAAAGACCTCTGCACTCTTTCTCCACCTCCTCTCCAGCGCCACAGGGAGTTCAGATCACCGCAAGCCTCTAAACTACACTATCCCGACTTCATGAGGTCAAACCCAAGCCTCCCATGGTGCAGAGTAGGTGTAATTTTCTGACCTTAGCATGTGTGCGCTTAGCATTAGCATACTCTTCCTTGAATTCAGGGGTGGTTCTAGGGTCAGTGAATATTTCGGGGTTTCGCCTAGACCTCAGTGAATGTGCATGGGTACATCTTTTCATAAAATATAAAAAAAATCATACTTTAATGTATACTGTGCACTGGTAACTGTTTGATCATTCTGTGTATTTATGTATGTGAAACAGTATGTGCTTACTTATGTATTTGTTCTTTTTCAGTCATGCATTTAATATAATTACATAATTGAAAATGTACAAATACAATTTATACAATGTACAATTTATAAATAATAAAATATATTTTTACTAGATAAATATTTAAAATGTCTTAATAAAGTGATCAACGTAATACTTTTATATAAAAAATAAATATAATATTAATATATTTATTTATAAAAAATATATTTATAAAAAAAATATATAGCAGTTTATATTTTATATAATAATAATAATAATAATAATAATAATAATAATAATAACAACAACAACAATAATAATACAAATTTAATTTAGAAAAGTAATATAATTAGCAATCATGAAAACATATTGGCAAAGACAAATTTCTGAAAATTCGGCAATTTACTAAAAATATTTGGGACTTGAAAGCCCACCCCTACTGTCTCCTATGGCTTATTCTCTGGATCAGTAAAATATGACCTCAATCATTCCTTCTCCATTCTACAATCTCCAGCATTGCATCACACACTGTAAAATTCAATGAAATATGTATTTACCTGCCTTTTCGTCCTCCTTCTGTTCAGTCAGTCAGCAACTCACAGTCACACCCAGTGATCCTGCCTGTTTTGCAGGGACTTAAAGCTGGTCTCATGGTGGGCTGCGCATGCTACAGATCCCGTCATGTTTGAAGTGGCTGACTGTGTGCTAAAAGGGTGAGACTGAAAGAAACTGAGAGATTCTTTCCCGCTGTGACTCAAGCTGCCACCAGAAAGCTTTGGATCTGCATTTTCCCATGTGAAGGTGTATAAGCCACCTGTGCTACTACTTAACTTTCTATTGTCTGCACAACTGGAGAAAAAGAGAGAGAGATCCTCTGTTCGCCAGTGTGCTAACATGCTATGTATTCATGCATGTAGTCTCGCAAGCAATATATTTGACTATCGGCATATTGCAGCCTTTTCTGCACATGAACAGCCCACAGAAAGGGGCTGTCGGACTAACATGTCAATCCAACTACACCTCACATTAATGTGACATATAGTGGCGGGTAAATATGAAATAATTATTACAGCAAAACTAGACCTCTATGCACATTTATAATTCCTTAAAATAATGTTAAAGTTCGTACAAATCATTTATTTATTTATTTGTTTGTTTGAAATATTGTATCCATATCAGTAAGTGATGATGTGCATTTAAAAATAAACATGTGGTTTATTAAAGAAACAGTTTACCCATTAATAGCTTTATTAATAATATAATATAATATAATATAATAAATATAATATAATAATCATTTCTGAAATTGTAAATTAAAGATAAATAATATTATAAATAAATATAATATAATATAATATAATATAATATAATATAATATAATATAATACAATTTTTTTCTTGGAATTTTAAATAAAGATTATTGGAGAATATTTAAGCAATTTCTGAGTGAAAATAATTTCAAAGTAAATAAAAATAAATTTTCATTTTAACATAAGTTTTAATTATCTAATAATTCCACTTTTAAAATATGACATCATATGGGTTTAAAAAACATGAGGGTAAATGAATGAACAAATTAATAATTTTTTATAGTGTGTGTGTGTGAGTTTGTATTGATGTATTCATTGGAACACAACAGAACAAACACTGCAGAAATAATCCATGATCCAAGTCTTATGTCCTGTAAATAGTTTTGGACACAATACACTTTAAGAGCATGTTTGCCTGTGCTGATAATGCATTTACATTACACAAGCACAATATAAAAATGACCTAGTTACATCCAACACAATGCTGTCTCTTCTTCCTACACACTCAGCGCAGACACTCACACGCACACATGCACCAATGCATCAATAAATCATAAACAAGAAATAAATTAAACATTAATTTCAAGCTTGTGGAGAGCCGACAGGAGCTTCTCTTGCTCTAGCTCCTATCTGGCACAGCTTAATTAGGATCTTCATATTTCCAGTGAACAAACAAAAGAAGAGGAAAAGAAGCAGAAGAAAAGCAGCAGAACAGGACACTCTAAGTAGGTTAAACCCTCTTGGGTCAAACTACCACAGGCTTACAGTCCTAACAGCAAAGCAGTGAGGAGGGAAATAAAAGGAGGAGAGAAATATTTTAACAGCCCCTGCTAACTCTTCTGATAACTAAAAATATGTAACCCTAAAGGCAGAAATACTTCAACATCAGTATCTTCTTATCTGTACAATACATATAAAAACTGAACACTGTAGGGTGAATTCACCGAATGTGAAATAGCTTTGCACTAAAAATTAATTGCCAAATTGAAAGCCATAGTCATTCCTTTAACTGCAATCATGCAAGGGGGTGGGCTTGTAAGGGGTTGTAATCCATGGGGTGTGGGTGGGTGTGTTTGGGATCTTAGGTTTAACATCACGTAAATTCACCCATTTCTCCCAAAATACATAAAAGTAAATCACAACTAGGAGAAGAATAGAGTGAACTTTAAAGTGTACCTATGAATAAAACACGTCGTCAGATTTTAATTGAAAGGATTTTTATTGCCGCTTTCCTTGGACACCAGTGTATTTAACAAACTCACAAAATGTCTTTTTTGCTAGTAATTAGTTTAAATGTCAGAAACCTAAAATACATTTTATGTGGTTGAAAACACTGAATAGTGCCAGACAAAGCGTGTGAATTTAGCAGTGAATGTTCTAAATACACCAGTGATGGTCCGCATCGAATGGTTAAAATCGACCTGTTTTGGGGGCTTGGAGGGGGTCGAGTTGAATCTGAGGTGGCAAAAATCAGATCCGAGGGGTGTCCTTCGGTTGATGGAGGTGGAGGGATGGGTCCTTCAGATCAATGCAGGGGGGCTTCAGAAAGTCATGGGGGGGCTAAAACCAAATTTTGTGGCATTGTTAACACTGATTTACATAATTCCTTTAGCAAATCACGCACTTTAAACAATAAAGCAAGCACACTGAAGATAAATGGTGTTATGTTTAGTATTCATCTTTAGTAAATTCCCCGGTTTGACTGGAATAGCTTGTTCTTTAAATGTCATCTTCAGTCTAATAGTTCAAAAAATATTCAACAAACATGGAAATTAAACTATAAAGTTTCAAAAATAATGTGTCGGTAAGAATAGACATGTACTGGGTGTCAAAACACCCAGCAAAGTTTGAGATGGCTTTGTTGCAACGTTTCATTAACCTAATCTGCATCAGAAACTAATTCTCACACATTGCATGCAGTACCAGCTCTTGCATTCTCTCATGTTCTTTTTAATGGCTCTAGATATTGATCCATAAGATAAATCCACTGTTACTAAGTGCAAATTTGCTTTTTATTTCAAATCACACATGAGAGACACTGGATACAAAATCAGCAAATCACTCAAAAACAACCGTTTATTTAATATATTTAATATTTTCTCTCTAAATTCATTTTCATGTGATCACATCTGACTAAAATCATGTGGATTTTAAAAAATTATTTATTATCAATCTAGATAAGCTTTCTATTATCCATAAAGATGTACAAAACAAAAACTGATTTAAAAAAGCATTTGGCTGCTGGTTAACACCATTGTTCAGTTGTAGCAACATCAGTAGCTGTGGTTGTAGAAACATAATGCAATTAGTAAATTAATTTCCATGGCTCAGTAAAAACTGATGTCTCACATCACAAACAAATGGAGCAAAATGCTAAATCCAATGTCAAGCATTTAAGACTGGACAAAGAATTAGAGCAAACCTTGTCTGTTTAGTCATATGTCCTCCTTTAATAGCAATTAACTGTGGACAGCCACACGGCAAACAAAACAAGTCGCCTTCGCACACCAATACAGCTTGAATTTCTTTTAATTAAAAGTGTGCAAGATCATGGCTGACATTTTGGCTGTCCCCTGTGAGTGAGTCTTTGGCTGAACAAGACTCATCTGGTCTAATTAAATTGCAACAGAAGCCTCACACTGACTGGGCTGTTGACTGGTGCTGAGACATGTGCTTGACATGCTGCGGTTTTACAAAAGCAGCGATAGATAGTACACTCCTCCTAACATCCACATAGGTCTTGAATCTATTCCAAAAATTCTCACTCAATTTTCACCTCTGCATATGCACTAACAACTTAATAATAGCCCTTGCATATTCATTCAAACGAAATCTCTCTGTTCCCTATGGCAGAATCATAAGGGAAAAAGTTGTTATAGCAACTTTTATTCGGCACCACCAAAACATCTGCTGACATTTGTACTTCAGTTTGGAGGATTCCATCAAAGCTTTGGCAATCTCTTTATGTTCTGACTTTTTTTCTCTCAGTTCTTAGAAAAAGTCCAAATTGTCCAAATATAAACTCGCAATTGCAAAAAAAACCAAAAAAAAAAACCTGTGAGAATTGTGGGATATAACCTCAGAATTGCAAGAATATAAAGTCTATATTGTGAGATAAAAAGTTGCCTTATTTATTTATTTATTTTTTTCAATGGCGGACACCACAAAAACAGAATTGTGAGATGTAAACTTAGAATTTAATAAAAAAATAATAAAATAAAAATAAGTCAGAATTGTGAGATATGAACTAAGAATTTACTTATCACTTTCGGACTATCACTTTAGCTCCATTATTCAAATTCATCTTTCCCCACCTGTTTATTCATACAATACAATTATTTCAGATTGTGCCACACTCCAATCAAAGCATTCAGTATACTCTAAAAAATATATTTTTTAAAGCATGGCGATAAAAACAGGCATTTCGGCTATCTGCCTTCATCATTATGCCACCCTAAAATAAATAAATAAATACAAATAAATAAATAAAATATACTGATTGTCGGTCAGTCATTTTCTTCCTGTCGGTACTTCCTTGCCAGAATATGACTCATTTTACCTTTATATTGGCTTTATATTGCTTGAGCAACAGATCTTGCCTGTGAGCTGTGTTTGACACAATTATACCTCCTCATTTTCAATAATTATGTCTAACATGCTTCTGAATTACCAGAGAATTATTAGGGAAGATTTAGTATGGCATATCGATGGTCTTCTACTGCTACCATGCAAATTTTACTCAGCTGATGTCATCAATAATATGCTTTTGTCTTTCTCATGTTACAAATAAGATCACAAGAGGGGTCTGTCTTTATCTAGATGAGTTAAGGATTTGAGGATTTCATCATCTCAGTCCAGACCACATCAATGTTTTGACAGGCATTTCAAAAATCGCCCAGACTGGGAGAATGATGAGCAGACTGTCAAGTAAACCAATTCTTTGAGAATTTGTGAAAACATAATCTGGCTTTTTCCACTTTCAATCTGATGAAAACTATTATTATTATTTTTTTTTAATGCAAAATCTGCTCAGAACTGAATATGCTTGAAGTCACTTTTTAAATAAACCATACTGTCTGTCTAAATGTTAGCCTAATTATTTTGATGTGCAGGCACATCATTAGTCAAAGTAAAACATTTCTTCCTCTTTGTATGCATGCCAAGTGCTTATAAACTATAGTAGGAACCAATTTTTAGCAAGGAAAGTCATTATGCCCTTGCTGTGAAACAAAAGTGGATCTCTGATCTCTTCTCATACAAAAGCAGTTGAATGTTTCAGTAATTTTGTATGCAGAGGTGAAGAGGGCGTATTTGCATTGTATTGAGGTCATGTGACATTTACCATGAGCCCTTCTTTGATCTTCAAGAGAAAGACAAGAGTGCAAGATGTAAAACTAAGTGTGATATACTCCAAATCAAAGTCACACCATTGCCAAAGGGCTCAATATTTCCTGTTCAAAGCATGAAACTTTGCTCCGATCAGACACACATTGTTTACCTCAGTGTATTTAATTGTCATTTGTGATTGGCTCCATCTCCCTCTGCTCTGTGAATTAGACAGTAACTAAGGCTGAAGTGTGTTAACTGTGACAAATGGCTGTGGTATTTAGAGTTGCATCTCTGTTGTTTTCTTATGCTAATGATATAAAGGAGGACACAAATATACCCATTCAGACATATCTATATTCCCTCTCTGAATCAGCAGCTTTTGACCTAGCGTATACATATATACTGTAGTAAACAATAGCCATACTGTAGCACAAAGTCACTTATAATTCATTCTTGAATGTAATACTGCAACACTATGACACAGCTGAATCCTAACACTGATGGTTTTCTCACAATTTCTGTACTAGATTTTACTAATTGATTATATTAAAATATTAAATACATAATTTCATATATTTTAATATATTAAATTACAAATAAAATAGAAAACAAAAATTAAAAAAAAGTTACAAAATTGTAATATTATTTCACAATATTGATGTTTTCATTATTGTTTTTATCTTATTTTTGTTTTTATATTTCTACCAAATAAATGTAGCTTTCAAAACATTAAAAACGCACATATATATATATGTGAAGAAAGAAAGAAAGAAAGAAAGAAAGATAAAGGCACTTGGTCAACGTTCTTTCAGAAGTGCCTATGATGCAACCTACTGTAACTCCAGCAGCAAGATGAGACTGTAGATTGTGAATAGGATAGTGCTGCTTTTATCAGTGCAGTGAATATGACACACAGTAACAAATATTCCATACAAAACTCAATATGTCCCTAAACAGACACACATTAAATATTGCATCAGAAAAAGCAGGCAGAAGTGCACACCATTGTAGTAAACAGGGCCACAAATCTGCGGGATATGCAGACGAGAAGAGGTTATCTGTAGGGTGAAGAATATCGGAACTGAGAGAGCGAGAAAAATTAATTTTTAATGGATTTTACGGGTGTATGTTCGCATGGGTATACTGTACGTGTGTGAGTTTTCTACCCCAGACAAATAGACAACCACTACAATTCCACAAGCTCTACTGTCTGACCTCTACTGTACTGCCACTGATAAATTCATGCCTGTCCACTGCACGTGTCCTTTCATGACCCCACCTATTACAGAATACAACACAAAAAATGAAAGCAACACAAAGGAGAAACTTATTATGAATATAACTCATCAAATCACATAGCAAGGTCACATGGACGTGGAACCAAACAATGTGAATCACAGCAATGCAATTTTTACCCTGCAGGCCAGTGCGGAACAGTTTTGAGCAATAAGTGAAAGTGAACACTAACCAGAAAACGCTAAAAACACGGGGGGATTCATAAAGAAAAGCGGTCTAGCAGCATGCTGTCTAGAGATGACCACATTTTCAACCCTCTTTTTCTTAAATCCAAAGAGATTAACAATACACTTTGGAAGTTCATTCAGCGTTCAGGAATCTTGTGAGACTACTGCTGATTTTCATGGAAGGATCAACACCAAGGACACAGCAACCACAGGAGACATGGGAGACCACTTTAAAAAAAGAAAGTTCTCCCAAGTGCTGCTCGCCCTGATTCCAAACTAAATCCACACCAAAAAGACTGAAATAGCAATGAAATGTTCTACTGCTATACACAAACTTGTCACGTAGCATCATTTTCATGACAACCATGTAACTCACTCTCAAGCCATCTAGTAAAAAGTCACCATTATCAAGACCCTCCATTCATTCTTATTGTTACATCAATCACTGCAAGTTATCATGTGGACATACATGGTGTTTTGCCACAGGCATCTGATATTATTTTCACTTTCATTACCACATCTACAGTTAAAAATTGGTATGCAAACATTTTCATGAACATGCTGCTAAAGTCCAATACTGAGATGCAACAGCTAAAGATTGTTGATTGTTAATTATGCTAAAAAATAGAAAATGCTAAAGTCTAGAAATGAATGATACATTTTCTAACTTCTTTGTTTGAGCTGTGCACTGTTGATAAGTCTCAACATCTGCATGTTTTGTGACATATGGCTGTGTTCATTTGTTTATACACCACCAGCCTTTTTATAGTTTCTGGATTAAAAAGCTTCAAATACTCCTGGTATAACAATTCAACCATTGTCTCACTATTATCTGTGCATGAAGAAAAATTGTTGTGTGTTTCAGGCATTCAGAACGGAATTGAATATGAATTGATGCAGCAAACAGGTTAGAGAATTGCAATTCTAATTTGAACAGGCCTGTATAAAGGAAGTAGAATGAAAATGAATTGAAATTTAAAGGGTTTTTAAAAAGTTATTAATATCTAATCTAATGTATTTCATAATGTTTAATACTTCATTTCTCAGAATGCATTACCTGGGTTGAATTTCTTTGAATTGCAATTCAATAAATTCCCCTTCCTGTCATTCAGCTTCCTGTGAGGTGTGGCCAATTCAGTTCAGAGACACAGTTACGAACTGAAAAGGAGCCAATTCTTCAGTTCTGAATTTTGCACAGCCCTGGCTGTCTGACAATCAATAACTTTGTTCCTAGAATCCGTTCATTATTGCTGCACCTTGCCGAACCCATTACAGAGACCTAATGAATCTTGAGGGACTCAAGCCCTCCTACAGATGGCAAGTGCTTTGATGCATGATTCCTTACTTCCACTGTACCAGGATTATTACGCCGCTGCTCAATCAACCCCCTGCTTTCCATGACTTTTGGAGGCATTTGGGAAAATAAATCTGTATCAACTCTGTGTCATACAGTAATGAGTATGCATATGTCGGTATAGTTATGCATGTGTGTGAAGGGGTTAGACGGTGAATATACATCTTTGAACAGCCGTCTGCGGAGACCTTAAAAGCTCACTGAAATGGAAATGTGGTTAAATATAGATTGATTAGTTTGTTTCTTGTTGCAGATTGATGTTTTCAGAATACATTTTGCATATTTATGTCATTTATCTGAACTAAACAATATGGCGTGCCACCATAAAATAGCAGGAAATAGCAGGCAGGTGCTTACCACATGGAGAAGAGATCTTCCCCTTGGCCATGTTTTTGTTCTACTAAAGAGCCTTCTCGTTAGGGTTTGTTTCTTGAATCTGCAAGAAAGCACAAAATAAATGAATTAAATAAAGATGAAACGGAGGGAGGAAGAAAAAACAAGGG
>NW_015557063.1:122291-127024 GCF_001515605.1 Sinocyclocheilus anshuiensis | reverse complement strand
TGACAATCAATAACTTTGTTCCTAGAATCCGTTCATTATTGCTGCACCTTGCCGAACCCATTACAGAGACCTAATGAATCTTGAGGGACTCAAGCCCTCCTACAGATGGCAAGTGCTTTGATGCATGATTCCTTACTTCCACTGTACCAGGATTATTACGCCGCTGCTCAATCAACCCCCTGCTTTCCATGACTTTTGGAGGCATTTGGGAAAATAAATCTGTATCAACTCTGTGTCATACAGTAATGAGTATGCATATGTCGGTATAGTTATGCATGTGTGTGAAGGGGTTAGACGGTGAATATACATCTTTGAACAGCCGTCTGCGGAGACCTTAAAAGCTCACTGAAATGGAAATGTGGTTAAATATAGATTGATTAGTTTGTTTCTTGTTGCAGATTGATGTTTTCAGAATACATTTTGCATATTTATGTCATTTATCTGAACTAAACAATATGGCGTGCCACCATAAAATAGCAGGAAATAGCAGGCAGGTGCTTACCACATGGAGAAGAGATCTTCCCCTTGGCCATGTTTTTGTTCTACTAAAGAGCCTTCTGGTTTGGGTTTGCTTCTTAAATCTGCAAGAAAACACAAAATAAATGAATTAAATAAAGAAACGGAGAAAAAAAGAAGAAGGTGTAATTAAGAAGCAGACAAAACAAACATACAATCAGTAGTCTGGAGAAGCTCCGAACACAACAGAACACCCTTATGGATATGAATACCAACACAGTATGTTATTACTGCGAATGTTGTCTGCAAGCTCTGTGTTTCACGGCTTTACTCGTAATCTCTAGGGCTCGGGTTTCATATGCGCTTCCAGCAAAGTCTGGGCCAAGCCACAATGAAACTTTTGCACAATCAATATCATGTAATATGTACAAAGCCCGACATGAAAAAAAGAGGCTTTACCTTTTTTCGCTTCCTCTATCCTCTTATGCACTACACAGGATGCTGTTCTACGACACAGGACATTGTTCTTGTTATTTAAAACCCAGAAATCTTGCAGCAAGGATTCGGAATATCTATATCCCAGTCCACTCGTGCTCCTCCTTTCCACCTTGTGGAAATCATTTCATTCGCTGACAGTATTTCTCTCTTTCTTTTACTGTCTGAAAAGACACTAATGAGTCTCTCCATACAGGCCTGGCGGTAGACAGAGGCAAGGTGATTATGCAAACACCAGGTCCTGAATTGGTAATGAAAGCTGGGAAATATGTAGATGACAACTGTGTAGTAAAGGAAAAGAAAAGAAGAAGAAAAAAAAAAAAAAAAAGAGTAGAAAGTTTGTTTCTGGACTCTCTTGTAAAATCAGTCCTGACACTCAGTGCTATTAGTAGACCATTAAGCAGTTCAAGGACAATAGCTGTCCTCCTGTTTGATCATTTATCCTCCGGATCTCGTTGTTATGCTCAGTGCCTAAGATCAAGATGACTGTAGAATATCAATGGCCTTGCTGAAAGTGGGCAAGCTAGGTAAAATAATTCTTCTCGGCTCTATTTACACTCAAACAAAATATTGTTTCATAAGGCCGCGTTGTTTATCTTCCACATGAAGTATTGGAGCAATAACCTTGTTTTGATCAAACATAATGAAGGAAGTTCTAGTGCCATATGAAAGCATACCATTTCAAAAGCATAAGCTGAAAAGACCCTTGATATTGATTCATGCCTGTGGGTGTTACAATCCACACAGAAAAAGTAGGACAGCTCAACCTGTGCAAGGTGAAATGACAAAGCGTGCTTTCCCTCTCTTATTCCCCTAAACATACCGGCTGTATCTGTTCAGTGAAAGGACCACAGGGGGAGGACAGCAGATATAATTCATCTCATCCCCTTCCTTAATCATCAGTAGTAGTTTCCCCAAAGCCACCGTCATGGATAACACATAGGGCAATCAGCCTGTCATTGTTTTCTCAGTGTGGTATAAAACAGCTTCCTCTTTAAAGAAGAGAATGACATGCTTTACATGTAAGATGCCTGGTCAAAGTGTCCAAATTTATTTCTAAAAGGTAGTCTCAGGCAGTTATCTGGGTTATGAGTCTTTTCTCAAACTGCAACTAATAACTAATGCCTTTATCCTTGATAGTCCCAGATTTTCTTTTCTGAAAGACTTTCATCTTGTCAAAATGGTATTGAAAAGCATTACTGTATTTACTGTAAAGACCCATGTTGGAACACAAAAGATGATATTTTGAAGAATGTTTTTCAAAATGTTTTTATTGGAATGTCAGTTATGTAAGTGGGGTCAAAAACATCACTGGAAAAAAAGAGAGATTTAAAAAAATATTAAAATAAGAATTAGAATTAAAATAATAGAATTATTATTATAATTTTTTTTTTTAAATACCTTCTTTTTTGTTTACAGTAGAAAATCATACAGAAATGACATGAGGGTAAGTAAATAATTCTAATTTCTGGGTAAACCATTCCTTTAATCTACATCATATTTATTTTTCTTAAAAAAAAAAAAAAAAAATTATATTCAGCAAGGATGCCTCAAATAGTTGAGACATTTTAAATGTTACAAAGGATTTCTATTTCAAATTAATGCTGTTTCTTTTGAACTCTCTTTTCCAATCACAGAATCCTAAAATAAAATGTATCACTTCCTCTACAAAAAATATACAGCAGCTCAACTATTTTCAATACTGACAAAAATAAATGTTGCTTTTCACAGCGAATCAGCATATTAGAATGATTTCTGAAGGATTGTGACATTGAAGGTTGGAGTAATGGTTGCTGAAAATTCAACTTTGACATCAAATGATAATTATTTATATAATAAACAGATCAATAATTAAAATAGAAAACAATTATTTTAAACTTAATAATATTTCATAATATTACAATTAATATTATACAATTTTTCTACATTTTTGGTGCAGACTTGGGGAACATGAGAGACTTACCAACCCCAAACTTTTAAACATATATTGTAGAGCACTTAACAGAGAAAAGAACAAAGGCCCTAATGCTGGTATTTATTAAACACTGGTATGTCCTCTCATTGACCAGCGGCCACAGTGATATCTATCTCATTCAATTATTCTGCCCACATGGGCATCTTGCTAAATCCCTTTCAATCTCATGTGCTTGATTAGTCTTCAGTTCATGCTTGATTTGCCCTTTGCTGTACATCAACCTGGGGCCAGTTGTAATGGATAACAACACACCAATTAATCCCATCATTGTGGCAATTAAGTAGATTGAGTGCTCCGATACCAGCGGGGATTCCAGTGGGTGCTGGGGGGATGGCAGGGGATGGGAACAGTGGATTGATGCTTCCATGAGCCTCCAGGGGCCTGTTGCACCAGCTGTACACAAGTTACAACTTAGTCTAGTTAAAACTTACGCACGTTACCTTACAAACAACTGGTGCAACCGAATAATGTATAGATTTAGTTACAAACTAGCTAGTAGCTACTAAGCCTCTAGTGTGGACTTAAAGTTCTAATTTAAGTAAGAACTTGTGAATGGCTGGTGCAACCCTACTAAGTAGGGACACTAACACAGATGAACACATCTGCAGCACATTCAACAAAGAGTTAAGTGCTAGAAAGAGTGAAACTGAACATTAGTTTAATACTACATAAACTGTGCTCTAATAAAATGTGACATTTTAAGGAGGGAGCTTCTCCCCTCCTGAGTTAAACCAGCCTCCATTAGTGTGGCTTGTTAGCATGGGTCAAGTTTGATCCTTGTGGGGATAGAGTGTGTTGGTAGACTGTTTTGAAGTAGCTTGTTTATAGGCAGCGAGGATATTGCACAGCCTGAGTGAAGGCTTACTGTCATAGTGCTCCTAAAGGGGTCTGGATTACAAAGATTTCAACTAACTTTCCCTAGCGTAGTTAAGCTCTAGCATGACAGCGAAAAAGTTCTTGCTTTTTGCATCTGCCTTCATTTCTCCATTCATAATTGCTACGTTTTCTTCAATCTCTAGTGTCCTTTTTAAATTGCATTGTGCAAACATTTTTAACAATGTAAAATAAATAAACTAATTTATGTCATTCAATTAAAGGGGTCCTATTTAGGGGTGTGCGATATATATCGTCTGCGATAATATCGTAATTGTTGTTTTAACGATGTGCGATTTGACATTATCGAGTATTTTGCAAAAAACCATTCAAAACATCCCTACAGAGCGCACGCTCATACATTACGTGAAGTCTAGACTAGTGCGTGTGCGCATTTAGTGTGTTTTCTTTCACTGCATGATTCAGTCTATTAAAATGCATTTAGAATGATCACAAATTCAAGACATGATGGCAGAAAATTTATATATTTATACCACTTCATATAGTTATTCAATTTCACACGAAGAGTGCCGTTTTTCTCCAAAAATTACCATGATACCGTTTAAGGTTCAATGTTCAATCGCAATGACTCACTTATTAACAGTGATTTTCTGCCACCTGCTGGCGGTTTTAATTTCGGCTTTTTCTTTCTTTTCTCTTTTTTTTTTTGGATTTTTTTTTCATGTTTTAAATCATTTCAAATATCAGTATTCAACGTTTTACGTTTAATATATCAAAACATTATTTATGCTTTTGTAACTGCAGGTTAAATGCATCCATGTCTTGCATTAAACAAAATACGTGTGTAAATGCATCTAAATTCCACTTCAGATGCAGCTTCTGTGTTGATTCTGTGTTGATTGTTGATTTAATTTGCTTGGTAACAGCCCAAATGTCTTATTATTCTAATTCCCTGATTAAATGTAAGAATTTG
>NW_015557063.1:122008-122180 GCF_001515605.1 Sinocyclocheilus anshuiensis | reverse complement strand
TTATCGATAAAATCCCAGAAAATATCGAGATATAATTTTTTGTCAGTATCGCACACCCCTAGTCCTATTATGCTTTTTCACTTTTTTAATTTTGGTTAGTGTGTAGTGTGTATGTTTGGGCATAAGAAACATCTAGAAAGTTACAAATCTCAAAGTCCACTCCAAAGGGAGT
>NW_015557063.1:119088-121046 GCF_001515605.1 Sinocyclocheilus anshuiensis | reverse complement strand
AGGTTGTGGTTAGAACGCTTGGTTGAGTGAGTGCATCAGACGAGACGAAGAAGAAGTGCTGCCGCAGAGTTAGTGCATCAGAGAAAACGAAGAAGAAGAGCTGCTGTGCTGTAGCTTCAAATGTTCGGCATGTCTAGAACAATTCTTAAAAGTATAACACGATGTAGCTGGGAGCCGCGGACAGACGCCGAACGGCGCCGCCGGTGTGTCTACACTCATAGAAAATAATGTATTTGAATTTTAAAGACGTGGCGCGACGCGACACTGCGCTTCTCGTCCGGTGTGCGACCGCCTGAAACGCTGTTTTTTTCACCTCTGTGCCCAAACGTCTTTGTTTGGGCTTCCGAAAGCGGATGATGTCAGGAAACAGTGGTTGCAATTTATTTTTTTAACTCTGTCCCTGAGCATTATAACCCTAATTTGCTATTGTGTGCAGCGCATTTTACTGAGGACAGCTTCCACAACATGAGGGAGTACAGTGCCTGCCGGATTCGCCCAAAATTTTTTGTTGAAAGACGGAGCAAGGGGCGTTGCAGTACTGAAACACCGTCTAAGCTGTTCACCAATCACAACGCACTGGGATAGCTAACCAATCACAACACATTTTGTTTTTCGGAAGGCGGACCTTCATCAAAGCCGGAACTAATCGAGCCGTTTGTGCCAGCCTGGGGAGAAAGGTATTGTAATAATGTAAATTATGTAAAAAATTATGCGTTTTTCGAACCACCAAGCATGAGAGCATGTTCTAGTACACCCCCAAAACAAAATCAAGACTTTGTAAAAGAGCATAATAGGACCCCTTTAATACAAACACAAGCACATTTTAAAGTAAAAAATAAATAAATAAGGGTACATGTCACTAAAATAACAAATAATAACAAAACAATTTAATTATATTATTAAAAAGACGTGTTGTGTTGACCACATTTCCAAACAGGTCAAATGAAGGCTTCCAATGATCTTTCTGTGTGTTATGCTTAATTTCCTGTTTCCCATTCATTGCCCTTTCTCTCTGTGCTTTCTTTTTCTCTTCCTATGTCTCTCCTTTGTCTCTGCTCTTTTGCCATGCTCATGTTGGGTAAATGAGAAGTGGCAACACACACAGACACATGTACAGTGTCTGTTCTCATTATCTCAAAGAGAACTACCTCCTCCCTCAGCCTCAGTGGCACTGTGCAGTGCATTCCAAGGAAGAAGAAAAAAAGAGATAAATGCACTTAGAGCACTCATCAAATTAGTGCAAGTGCAAATAAACAAAGAATGCAATATTTTACCAATGACAAAGAATGGGATTTAAAAGGACAGACAGATTTACTAAGAAACAATTGAAGCTACAGTTTTTCCACATTGAGCTGATTGATATATATATCAAAGGTTTGGGTATGAAGTTTGGGATTTTAAATAAATGAATGTTTATTTTGAAATTAATATTTTAATTCAGCAAGGATGCATTAAATTGATAAAAAATGACAAGTGAAATGTTAAAAAAGAATATATATTTCAAATAAATACTGTTCATTTGGACTTTCTACGCATTAAAGAATCTTGAAGAAAAAAAGTATCAAGGTTTACACAAAAATATTAAGCAGCACAGTTTTTTTTCTTTTTTTTTTTCAACACACAATAAGAAATGTTTCTTGATCACAGAATCAGCATATCTGAATGATTTCTGAACGATCATGTGAGACTGGCACAATGGCTGCTGAAAATTCAGCTTCGCCATCACAGGAATTAATTCAAAATTCAAAATGGTTATTTTAAATTGCAATAATAATTCCCCTTCAGGAACTCGAGCTGCGTCGAAATCGCTTTGTGAACGCCCCTGCGTGACCGCGTTCTGAAGCACGTGTCAAATCAGTCCAATGGAGTAACGAGACGTCACGAGCGGGGTGACGTAAGCACCAGAAAGTATAAAAGCGCATCCGGCAGAGCGCAAACCAGCTTCTGCTCTTCAGTAG
>NW_015557063.1:118743-119078 GCF_001515605.1 Sinocyclocheilus anshuiensis | reverse complement strand
CGCTCTGTGTATGTGTCTGTCTATTTACTGTTGTCTGTCCGCACAAGCATATATAAAAACAATCATGAAAAAGTATATGGCGAGCGAACGGCATTATAAACGCTGTGTTCCTCCCTGCCCATGATATCTGGCGGTGGGGGATACACACGATTTGTGTGTCGTTTGTTTGGGAGCGGAGCATGCACGGTCAGCTTTCGAGGAGCTGATTGTCATCACTGCGAGTTACTCTCGCTGCGTATGCTCCTCTCTCGCCTGGCTGTGTTTGATGAGAGCGGCCAGACTCGCGATCCCGCTGGCAGCGGTCCCGCTGTTGCCGAGGCACAGCGCAGACTGTT
>NW_015557063.1:118187-118733 GCF_001515605.1 Sinocyclocheilus anshuiensis | reverse complement strand
GAGGAGACTGTGGACTCGCCACCACAGTCCCTCGCGTATGAGGTGTGATTCGGGCAGTAGCCAAAATAAAATATCGTTTGGCCAGCCGAGAAACAGGACGCTCGTCCTAAAAGTGATTATGGGGTGTGATTCGTGCACTCGCCAAAATAAAATATCGTTTGGCCAGCCGAGAAACAGGACGCTCGTCCTAAAAATAATTAGACGAGCGTTTTCTAAATCCAGATCACAGCCTTCACGTCGGGGGCCTTCCGTTTTTCCCCGATCTCCGTGCTGAGGCGTCAAGATCGTGGGAGAAACCGTACTCATCCCGTATTTACAGCCCCACAGTCTCGAATTATTCAAAAAAACATCGTGGGGCTGAATGATAAGGGATATGGGGCGATGCCAGTGGTGGAGCAGACGCTTGCGAGCTATCTCTAACCCATCCTCTGCATTGTCCCTGAAGGCCCCGAAGCTTCCCACCAGGCCCTTTAGGCTGACATCGAGTCTGGTTGGGAAAGCTTATACGGCGGCAGGTCAGGCTGGCACATGTTTGCACACCATGGC
>NW_015557063.1:111388-118061 GCF_001515605.1 Sinocyclocheilus anshuiensis | reverse complement strand
CTCCGACGAGCGAAGATCCCAGCTGCCGCCCGGCAACGGTACGGCACGGGAGAGCTTGCCCCCTCAAGTGAAGAGGCTACAGCAGTCAGGTCGGTTGTTCCCTCAATGCCCTCACGGAGGTCCATTGATACTCCTGCCACCTCGGTGCTTCAGGGCTCAGTGAGCTCCAATGAGCGAAATTTCCAGCTGCCGCCCGGCGACAGGTACGGCACGGGAGAACTCGCCCCCTCGAGTGAGGGTGCTACAGCAGTCAGGTCGGTCGGCAGATCAGCTTTTTGTTTGTTTTGGTCCGCCAAAGAAAGGATCTCCGGCGACCAAGCAGACTATGAGTAGGTGGGTGGTCGAGGCCATCTCACTAGCCTACGAGTCCTCTGGCCTCCCGTCACCTATGGGGGACAGAGCGCACTCGACCAGGAGTATGGCGGCCTCCAAGGGGCATTCCCAAAGCGATTTTGACGCAGCGTCTCGTTCCCTCGGGGAACCACGGTTACATACGTAACCTAGAGATGTTTTTGATGTATGTAATGTTTGATCCAATAACTGCATCCTTGGTGAGCATATACTGTATATGTGCTTTAAAATAATATACCTTTTTTTTGTTTTTTATATTGCGCATCATCCATGCCATTCTTTGAGGTATGTAGGCTGTTTCCGTAGTGTGGACTGACTTCTGTAGTGCAGCATGTTGGAAATATCATTACATGAACATAATGAGCTTGTTAAGGAAGAGTTTAACCCATGGGCAAAGGAACAGAGCATTAATCTCTTTGCTTTGGGCTAATTAGGGTAAAACCCCCATACAGAGTCATATCAGTATTGTGACCTCTGTCTCCATCCTCTCATTTAACATTCATAAATGAGCATGAAGACAATTTGCAAATTGTCTGCACAGGCTTATTCTGTTTGCAGACGTGAAGACTGGGCTGAAACAACTATAATGTAAAAACACACACAACACCACTTAGTGGTTGCTCTGTTTCAATAAATTCAATAAGATGATATAATGGAAGTACATCAGTGGCCTCCATGTTTATGTCCAGTAATGACAGTTTGACTTATTCACGTAATACAGCAGTAGGAAGCAATTGAGCAAAAATGCTGACAAATTACACTTGCCCTTAATTGAGATTGATTTTAAGAACATGTATTGATGTTATTAGTGTGAAAATCTTAAGATATGTAGCACATGCCGGTTTCATATGTCTGTTAAAAACCTCTCTGTTATTGATCTTGTGGTTATTGATTAGGTTATCCTAAATTGGCTTTTAAGGATTTTTTTTTTACATCAATATTAGAGTTCCTTTAACTGTTGTTTGTTATATCCAGCATTGATTTTAAAAATCTTAAAGCTGAAAATGTTTTTCTTGCAATGACACAGTATGATCAATGTATCCTTTTCCATGTTTAAAATTTAAAATGTGTATAGTTTACTTAGTTTAGTATAACCAAGGCAACTTCTCTTTCAACACTGCAAAAAATAGAACAAAATATAGCATCCCTAAATCAAAATACATTTATCACAGAAAAAAATCCAGATTTTGTCAAATCACACCTTCCAGATCATTTGCTTAAAACTGAAAATAAAATAAAAAAAAATGGGGATTCTTTGCCTTCATATGCAAAGGACAAGCAGTCTCAAGAATGGATGCAAAACAAAACAAAATGCAAAATGAAACAAAAAAATAAATAAAATAAAATAATCATAAACCTTATTATATGTACAGAGGTTTATGGTTAAAAAATAATACATATGCAGTGTTATTCAGGTAATTTAATGTTTTTAAGAATTTTTAGATATTCTTACTGAAAAAAAAGACAAAAATACACTTGTACATATATGCCTTCAATAGATTTTTGAGAGGAGGTGATTATAGATTTTCTTACTAGTCAGTAGACTAACCCCAATTGATAAAAATCATTCTAGAATACTGATCTACTCTTGTGTGCACCATTTGATTCTTAGTCACCCTCATTTGAATGTGTGTCATATTCTGACTGGGATCACCACAAATCCCACAGAACGGCAGCTTCCCCTTTCTCTCTCCCGCACTCGTGAGACCGAGGCAGCCATGAAATATGGTCACCAGCAAACTGAGATTCATCAGGCAGCCTGTCTTGTTCACTTGAATCTATATTCAATTCTGGGGCATTAGTTATGGCTGAGGCAGTTCAGGACAAGCTGGTATTGTGAGGGTGAAATTGTGCTTGGATAAATAAACTTACAAGCATAATAAAACCCAATGAAAATATATATCACAGCCTCAATAACAGTGAGAATCTTGAAATCAGTTTCTTGAAGAAAAAGAAAAAACCTTAACTGCAACCAGGTGGAAGGCTGCAAAGTAAGTCACATAGTAGTTTATTCATAAATATGAAAATACAAAAGAAGTATTTTTAGTCGAGTCGCAAATCATGTAGTATATTATTCTAAGAGTTATATCAGCTATATTCAACATTCATGATAGTGTTTCTGTTCAAATGTGAGAACATAAAGAATGTTTCTCTTTAATGGCTTTTAGGATGTTGTCCTAGTTTATGGAAAAACGGTACAGGTGAAGTGTAACTGCCCATCCTCTTGAGAGCTCATCAAAGATTGAGATGCACCTCTACCATAGGGGAGACAAACTAAATGAGCGCGCATATTGCTTAGATAAGCACAAAAAGGCACGGGTGGTAGCAATGCCACTGTTAAGAGAATGGTCGCAGCTTTCTCAACCCTAGAGGCTTATTCAGCACAATGCAAGCTATTAAACAAAGTCTTCCTCTGTGAAACTGCATTCCCTGTCTAGCTTTAGATGATAAAGCTAGATGTTTCTTTGCATGCAACATGCAATTTTATGGTTGTAGCAGTGCTTATTTTCCCCTCACTTAGTCAGAGTTTCACTAATTATTAGCATACTGTGATGTGAAAGGTTAGACAGGTTGTGACACAAAGCAAAGCAAAAGACAAACAAAGGAATGATGCCAAGCCTTGACAAGATTTAACGGGAAGAGCGAATGACGATAGCATATTCAGAAGGGATTTGAAAGTTTTCTTGTAACGCAGACGCGACCTTGTTTATAGAGTGCCCTTGCTTTTTGCATGCATATTTCACCTCTCTCTGTACACCTCCTCCTCAAACATCACCTGATACAAAAATGTCAAATATATTCAACACCAACAATCAACCATAAAAATGCTCCACATTCACACTGGAAAGTTAATACTTCCTGTGCCCTTCAAAGGCATGCTAAAGGATGCTCATATGTGCACTGAACTACTCTCACATTTATGCAAGGTTTGCTCTCTGTCTCTTTATGTGCATATGCTATTTACTTTGCTTGTTTAACCTGTACCAACATGCAGAGGCATAGGAATGATCAAAAAGGTCTCCCATAATATTAATATAAGGTTAGCTAATGAATATTAATTAGGTGACATAACATTCACCCCTTAGTCTTGAAAGGCAGGTAAATTGGCACTAGGACAAAGATGTCAGGAAACAGGTATATAGTTTTAACCACAATAACTGGTGGTAGAATAAAACTGTTAATGTGATAAAAAGTGATAAAGGCACAAACTAAAAAAGTAGTGAGATACAATAAGTCATGACAGTGTATTATTATGTCGGCTTGGCTCGTGAATATTAATTAGGTGACATAACAAAAGACACATAAGTGAGCTCTAGTACAGGGATGTCAAATGAAGTCCAGAATCAATTGCGCGGCTTTAATCACCAATACTGGGGTAAAATGAAAAGGAACATGTTACTCAATTCTCACACCAGAGGGCTTTAGATTACATAAACATGATAATCAAGGAATATTAAGCAAATATTATCAAGAAAAAGAGAACACCGCTCATTGCTTTGGGCTGGATGACTTTAGCTAATAAACCATCCAAAAATGAAAAATGAAAACAAAAATATGCTTAAAATATAAACAGTATTTTAATCTAATAAATGTTTATTTAGTAATAATGGTTGCTACGCCCCTTCAAACATGTGACTTTTCCATATTCATCTTACTTGTTCTCATAGCACAACGAGTTGTTGAAGCTGATAAGGGAATACAAGGATCAGAGTGAACAATGGTCAGTAAAATGCCAATCAATGCCCACACTTGATTAGTTCATGTTAATCTGCACTCTGAACAACAGTTTTAATATCTTCTCTCCACTGGCCCTCGAAAGGGATTTGTTTGTTTAACATGTTAAGCCTCACAGTCATTTACACATATTAGCATCACACCTGACTGAATATCCAGAGTAGGACAACAAACTGCTTCAGGAATGGATTTCTGGAACAAAATGGAGATGGTGAATACACAGTGGAGGGTAGGAGAACTGACATGATGGATTCACTGGAGATGAACATCTCAGCATTTGCCATGAGCTTTGGTTGAGTGCTATGAGTCACTTTGACAAGACGTCACATCAGATGTTCAAGAAGAATGGGATGTCTTTCTATGTTTAGAAGCAAATTGGTGAGCGTTTTCTTCTTGTTTTTGTTGAAAGGGTATTTCTATTGAAAAATGCCAGGAACTTCAGATAGATGTGAGGCTTTCAGCAACTTTTAGGCTGTAGTATGACGTGAGTTAACATACTGTACAATTTAGAAAACACAACAACATGCTATTGACATTTCTTTTTAAAGAAGATCTTAGGGAAAAAAACCCCAACCAAATAACCCTTGCTTGAGAGAAAAAAAGGGTGTAATTGTTGTACTCATTATGATAAATATAAATAAATATTATCCGATACATGAAGAACAAAGGAATTATCGGGACCTCCAAAATGCCAACTCCTAAATAAAACCACAATCCCTCTCATTATTAGAGAGAGGAAGGCTTTCGAACAAGGTGACCTGTTTGCTGTGCACTAGTCAGAGAACTGAAGCTGATTGGCATGTCATTTGCATAATCAGGACACGGTGTAGGTTGGAAATCCAGCACTGATTTCCGCCACTCCACTCACCGTGTTGACGCATGGTGCAATCAAGCCCGAGATTAAAGGTCCTCCAAAGATCAATCTCACACCACTACTCCTCTGCTTACACCAATGAATGCTGATATTCTGATACTCAATATGTAGGTTGATGCAGAGGTGAAAAAATTAACTGGGGGAAAAAAAAAAAACCTACACCTTCGGCAGAGAACGAAATTAGATCAGTCATTTTCTTTCACGTTCACCCTCGGAATCTCCACCCATCATGCTGTGACTGTAACATTGCGTGTACGTGACTATACTGCCATTTGAGTTTCATTTCCTGCTCATTACAAACCTCCAGCTCTGTGAAAGTTGGATATAGTCAGGACGTATTTGTGATTCTTTTTCTAAATCTCACTATGGCAGCACATTTGATTAAATATTAGTCGATAATAACTGCAGCTAGATTTGAGAGCAGGAACCGAAAAATCTATAGTTCTGTCAGAGCTCATTGTTTTTATTATTAGCTTTTTATCACCAATGTAACAGCACTCACATTCATAGGCATTTGTATGCAGTACAGTATGGTTCTTGAAGGTGTATGTATCATAGAATTGACCGCACTGATTTAAAATATTTGCTAAAGTTTGCCACAAAATGTGCAATCAATCAATCAATCAATCAATCAATCAATCAATTTATTTATTTAATAGAACTCCATTTTTATATGGGTGTCACCAAATGAATGAATTAATTCATTAATTCGAGCAATTTCAATTCTGTCCAGTTTTCAGATTATTCCTAAAGGTTTGTATATCTCTAAATTGTTGGTGTGTAAATAAGTAAACAAACAAACAAACAAAAAATGAAATAAATAAAATACATGTAAAAAAACAAAAAAACCCGAAAAACTAACTAAATAAATAATTCTAGCTATTCCAGTTCTGGACAGTTTTCAGATTATTCCTAAAGATTTGTACATCTCTAAATTGCTCATTTGTAGGAGTCTTGGTAACACTTTAGGATAATGGTCCGTTGTTAACAAGTAACTATGCAGGAAGTAATAGGTAGTACTACATTAACACTTAACTTAATACTATTAACTAATAGAGAAGCAAGATTAACTAAGCAGTAAGTAGTAGCAAATTTAGGACAAAGGTAGTTACTTATTAGATATTTGATAATTACTAAAAAAATATATCCTCATAGAGAACTACTTGTGAACTATGACCAATTAATAAAGAATTAAATAATTAATTACTAACCACAACAGTAACGTCTTAAAAGTGAGCAATTGGGTTCTTTGTGGAAACTAATTTATGAATATGATATCCCCCAAATAAGTCGGCTACAGGTTGAAATTGTGACTACTACTCTTACCAAAGGATGGATGTTCTTTGTTTATTTCAAACAAAAACATAAAATAATAATAAAAATAATTCATTTAAAAATGTTAATAATTAGGAAGTGATTGAATTAGTTCACAATTATGAGCTCTAGTTTGTGTCAGTTCAGTATGTCTCCGACTCCAAAAGACCTATACCTTTAGTGACAGTAGGCTGGGGAGGACTTTTCTTGAATATAAATAATGATGTTCTCTTGACAAAAACAATTCACATCCTTAATGAAGGCATCGACTGCATTTATATTGTGTTAAGCACAAAACCGCATATTCCAGATTACAGTGTCTGGTAAAATATCACTAGTGCCTCACACAAATGTATGTGTCAGATATAAAATATGTTAAATAACTTATTAAATTACTTA
>NW_015557063.1:84090-111370 GCF_001515605.1 Sinocyclocheilus anshuiensis | reverse complement strand
TTAATAAGTTATTTAACATATTTTATATCTGACATACTGTACAGTCATACATTTGTGTGAAGCACTAGTGATATTTTACCAGTAGGTCTTTTGGAGTGGGATACATTGATACTGAACTGACATGAAGCAGAGATCATAATTGTAAACTAATTCAATCATGCGCTTGTCAGCATCAATTCTTAATTATTAACATTTTTAAGTGAATTTTCATTTTTATTATTATTCTATGTTTAAGTTTGAACATCCATCCTTTGGTAAGAGTAGTAGTCACAATTTCAACCTGTAGCCGACTTATTTGGGGGATATCATATTCATAAATTAGTTACCACAAATTACCACAAAGAACCCAATTGTTCACTTTTAAGACGTTACTGTTGTGATTAGTAATTAATTGGTTATTCTTTATTAACTGGTCATAGTTCACAAGTAGTTCACAGTGAGGATATTTTTATTTAATAATTATCAAATATCTAATAAGTAACTACCTTTGTCCTAAATTTGCTACTACTTACTGCTTAGTTAATCTTGCTTCTCTATTAGTTAATAGTATTAAGTTAAGTGTTAATGTAGTACTACCTATTACTTCCTGCATAGTTACTTGTTAACAACGGACCAATGCTATCAAAACACTGATGTTGTATGTTACTGTACTTATTCTAACATTTGAACACAAATGATCACTCTATTATCACAGTTCATACAAGATCTGTGGGGAAAAGGTGTCATCTTCAGCTTGAAGCAACAGGTGGCCTTTCTCACTCCACATATATCCATGTACATTAACAGTGCAAAAAAATGGAATAAGAGCAGGTGTTAATTCACTAATACAATAAATGTAAAACATGAGCAACACTTCCATAAGCCTAGAAAACTGTACAGACAAGTGCAGAAAGTGCATCAAAAAGCCTCCATTAAAAAGCATCCATTGTGGAAAACCTCATTGTGGCAAACAAGTGGCTGAAATTTGATACAAATCATCAGATGAGTGTGATTGCTGCTTGAATACACTGTTGACATTTAGCACTAAGCTCTGGTTGACACTGCATAATAGGGCTGTCAAAATGACTGAAAAACTACATTCAAATTTTCTACTTAAATATGATCAAAATTCGAATTATATTCGAATTTAAAAGGCATAATTTCAGTTAGGGGGAAAAAAGCTTTTGGCTTCTCTCCTGAGGCCACAAGAGGGCGCATCGAGCAAAATATTATGCATGTTTCTTCAAAGCGTAATAAAATAACATGACTATCTTTGAAAAAAAGTGCATAATGTTTATAAACCATATATAATTAATAAAGTTGCTTAAACAATTAGAAAAAAAAAACAGCACCATGCATGTATGTATAGTTTAATACAAAGGACCGAAAACTAATCACAAAGATAGGCTACTTTCTTCATTTAAAAACATGAGATACAGTGTGATGGGGAAAAAACGCCATAACGTCTTTAGACATGTTTTTTAAAAGTTGAACTTGCATTAATTTTACATGGCTTTCTAAACATGCCGCTCTCTGCGAGACGCGAGTGCAATGCTGATTGATGTCCCTCTAGAAAATGTGATAAATATGCGTTCTGTGTGAACGGCTTGGTTTCAGTTTTGACGTAAACAACATCTTCTCCACACAGATGCTCTCGTTTTCCGCAATATATTGAATGAACAACGTAGCAGCGCCGCATCTAATGGGTTCAACTGGATAGGCTAACAAAAGCATTCAAATGCAATCAATGACACATACATCGTCATCGCATCTCGTGCGCCACTGATAAGGCTGTCTGACGGCTGACGCAGACCTTAAAATGTGGATTTTTTTTTTTAATTCGACGAATATTTGAAATTCGACGTTTTTTTTGACGGCCCTACTGCATAATCAGCTTCCAAGGACATAGGAGATGACATGACCTCAAAATGATTGTGACTCAGAAAGATCACTATTAAAAGATTGAAAATGCACATCAGAGACCAATTTATACCCCTACTTCTCCCATTCAATGGCCCGCTGTGTGGGCCATTCAGCAGTCCAGAGGTGTGGGGTTACACGGACATATTAACTTTCCAATCTTGAGCATATCAGATCTCTCTCAGAGGTCAATGCCAGTGATAATGCACAACACGCTCTGGTGCACAAAAACAAGAAGCCATGATTCAGCATGATCAATGATGAATACACCATGAGCAACACATATCTCAGTGACTCTGTTCAAGCAGAGATTAAATTTACCAATGATACAGCTCCCTTTTTTAATGTACAACCTGCACATTTAGTGTAAAACTATGTTGACCCAGCTTAGAACAGCCTAAAGTGGTTTGCTGGTCTCCCACCATGCCTAAACGGGTAAGGCCGGTTGTTTAAAGGTTTTAGTTTTGGGCACAGGTTTAAGAAGGATTTTGGTTTTACCTGGTCAGGCATGGGAGACAAACTGGCTAACTAGCTAAACACCAGGCTGTGAGACCAAAGCAGGAGTGGTTTAAGCTGTGTGTGTGTGTGTTTTCATTTGGGAAAAGAATGAATGACATATGATCATTCATATGTTCAAACATACTCTACTACTATCCAAAAGGCTCTTGTTTTACATCACTGGGTGTGTTCTGACCTTGTTTTTTTCTCTTTCAATGGTAAAATTACACGTCAGTTTATTTTGGGCAGTTCAAAAGCACAGAATAAAATGTTGAAATTCAGTATTCGTCAATAAATTTGATCTTTCTGTACCTGATGTTTGCTGAGGCTTGCAGTCTGTCAATGAAGAAAAATGTCTCTATTCTTCCTTTTGTTCCCATCACGTTTAAATTTTGATGAGCATGGCATCCTGTCTAGCATTTTAAAGCTTATTCATAACTCTCGGTACGCCAGGTGTATCATGCTACCTAGCATCCCTCACATAGATGGCACAACACAAAGAGAGGGCTTGCGTTGTGTTTGTATCAGTTCAGAAAGACTGTAGTTGTACTGTTGAAAGTAAAGAAAGAGAGACATAGATTATTCTTGTACATACCGTACAGTACTTGTTTCTTGCTCTTTATGCTTTATAAGCTTTGGCATTCATTAGCCTAGAAAGTTGACACATTAGTGTGTTGATAAACGGACTTGTTGTTGATGGGGAGGCTTAGCTCAGATTAATGGATTAAAATAGCTGTTCCTACTGATTAGATTCTCATTACTGGCCTGACCTGTTCACCAGTGGCACACACACACACGCACGCACGCACGCACACGAAGAAATTGCAAGAAAATACTATTTTAATCTTTTCACTTCAAAATTTCACTGGCCTGACCTGTTCACCAGTGGCACACACACACACGCACGCACTCACGCACACGAAGAAATTGCAAGAAAATACTATTTTAATCTTTTCACTTCAAAATTTCACATTTAATTTCAAATAATTTAGAAATTTAGTAGTAAGTTCTAGTGAAAATTACTTTGACACCTTTATTTCAGTAATATCTATACTATTATTATTACTACTACTACTACTACTACTACTAATTATTATCCTTATTATTATTAAATTCTATTATTATTATTATTATTATTATTATTATTATTATTAAATAATTTACATCATTACTTACTCAAGTACAATTTAACCATACTGTTTCCCACATTGGATGCATGTCATGGCTTTATACATACTTTATTAAGCATTAAGTTTAATGTTGAGTGAAAAATGTCCTAACAATAGAGATAGAAATAAACAATGAAAGAAAAAAGTTTGTGTAATTTCTTTAGCTTCAGTATAGCCATTCAGGTTTGGCAGCAAATGGTGTCAAAATGTTAATGTTGATTTAATAAGCAATTAATTTTAAGCTGGTACCTTTGAAATTGGCAAGAGTGAGGATAATAAAAGATTAGAATCAGTTGTGGTGAGGCACTGGGTAAATTGCCTTTTTGCTGCACAAAGCTGGGCTTGTTTTTTTCACAGCTCAGAGAAGAGTCGTCTATAGTGTTTAATTGGTGCAGTTCTCCTGGGCACAGGTTGATGATGTCATAATAGTACATATATACACATGAAGCTCCTGATGAGGTCTGATTGTTTTTTCGATGAGTGTGAATGAAGATCGATAGGCTCAGTCTCTCTTGGCCAGAAAACCGAATGGTCCCTCTCTTATTAAATAAAAGCCAGATGGCCAGTGGATTAGTCAGGTAGAACCACTGAGTGGCACCGGGTGAGTGCAGCGCTTCAGAACTATTATTTCCTACAGAAGACGCATTCGTTTTCACATGTGTGAACACATAAAAAGAGACAAAACTTTGTACTTTAACTTTCTGAAGAAAGAAAAACATCAAAACAACAAGTACGGTGACTTAAAGAGGCTTAATTCTGCCATCATTTACTCACCCTTAAGTCATTATGAATCTGTAGTACTTTCGTTCTTCCGCTGAACACAAAGATATTTAGAGGAAAGTTTCAATTGTATCTGTCCATTCAATGCAAGTCAACTGGGTCTAAAACAATATTAGACCCCATTCACTTTCATTGTATGAAAAAAAACAAAAAAAAAAACATAACATTAACCCTGCATCTGATTATGCCTACTTCTATAGGTGGGTAGGTGAAAACAGTATGCCAGAGTAGTATGTCCGAATTCATATTAATCATAAAACAGTAGTTCCCAAAAAGTTCCCAGATGATTTATTACATCCGTCGAGATTCTGAAGTATACATCTGATGGACATACTTCTCTGGCATACATACTACATACTACTCATGATGGTCACATGAGGCCACAGGAGAGAATTTGTGAATGGCAGTGAAACGACGCAACTGACACTAGTAGGCCACATGACAGTAAAAACATGGCAGATGTGGTACATCCGAATTTGATTCATACTAGACAAATTCATATATACTGTAAACATACTAATTAATGGTTGAAAAGCAAATTTAAAACCAATGTAGAACCTAATATGCAGTATGCAATTTCGGACACAGCATAAGACACATGCAAGTAGCTCAAAAAGTAGGCCCTGTTCAATATCATGCGATACACACTAAGGTCTTGTGGACATCTTGGATGCACAAGACTTAAAGTACACATCAAGAGTGCCAACTGGGACAGGGCCATACCCTTAATTTGCACCAAACTTTTCCTAGTTTTCAATCTCACTCTTTATAAAAGGGTTGTGTTAAACAATTGCAAAAGTTAAAATGCATACTGAGTGCACTGCACCATGTTATATATTCACATGGTCATTAGAGAATCTGCCAGCGCAAAAGATGAAATTCCCCACACTTAATCCTGTAAAAATCCTTCCCACAATACAATGACATGAACATGCTGCAATTATACACACCGACTATTCTTCATACATCACCATCAGCCGTGCCTTAAAGGCACTGACTGAACCCACTTAGTGGATCCATTCATCTTGGGAATTATTAAATCATCGCCTTTATTCATTTAAAATAATACAATGGACTAACTAATGGACTCTCCAGACATCACTGACCTGTGCCTCAGCCGATCTCTTTAAACATGTATTTTCTACAATAACAACATGTTTACGCAATTGGCAGGCAGACTAAACCACAAACTAATCAGCTATTCCTTCACCGGACCATACTCTCCATCACCTCCTCCTTTCTAAACGCAGTGACCCAGACAGACCTGGCTGTATCAGATGACCCACCTCTGTCGTATCCATGCGGTTTATCCTGTTCCTCACCTTTTAACAGGTCAATCATGGCTGGACACTCACTGGCAAGCACAAGCATTGTAATCCGCTAGATACGGCAAGCTTCTCTCATCTTTTTGCAGAAATTTCTCTGTGGTGCAACAAAAGTTAGAAAGGAATTAAGCGAGGAAATTAAAAACAGTTCTGGTCCAGCTTGTTCGTTTCCGTTAGCTGGATCTGGACTCCGTCTCCTTACTCAACAGATCACCTCTTGCCACATACAGTTTTCCCTTTTTCTATTCTTAATGCATTCGCTGCAGGAGCATATTAAGAAAGAATCAATTTGTCAGTCGGTAGAGGAAGGGAAGGGCGGTGGTCAAGAGGGAGAGTATATGCGTGTGTGTGTGTGTGTACGTTGAGGTATAGTGTATATCATGGCTCTCTCTCTCTTCATATCGGATATCCCTGCTTTCGGCAGCCTTAAAAGAGTTGGTGACGTGAGCTGGTGGCTCGTGTGGAAATTAAATGGAGAGACAGAAAAATGCATTATTGATGCCAGCGGAGGCTGAAATGTCTCGCTTACAGAGCCGGCTCTGGTTCCCACACGGGGTAATTAATCCACAATCCAGAGCCATCCATGAATGGCCCAACCATAGAAGAACCATCTCTCTCCACTAGAGCACTCCTCCACCGGCTGCTGAAAATAGGTCACCTATCTAGGGCCAGCCAGTGAATGTGCTCACGTACGTGTGTGCATGACGCGCCGATGGGACTGCTAAAAAAATTTGCAGCGCAGGTTAGAGTTGATCATTGTTGCATGTTTTTCTGGTACCAAATGTTGCTGTGTAACATTTTAACCCAAGGGCAGATAAAATGGCTAAAATTCAGGACAGGTACAGATTCTGGTCTTTTGGATTCCTGGATTGATTCTTGTGTTACTTGGCATCTCCCTTGCTGATAATCATTTATTCTTTGAAATTATTTTAGAAGTTAATAGGCAATTACAAAAAGGCACACAATAATTCTCTTGAATATGTTCAACAAACACTTTGCAACATCTTTTTCCCTCCACAAAGAACCACAAAACAGAAACCACAAAACAAAGGTCCAAAGGTCCATAAAATAGCTGTCAGTTGCTACAGTAGTGTAGAGTAGATTTGAAGCAATATTTACAGACTTTGAAGGAATTAGAAAGATGAGCTAAACTGGCCTGAGCTTTTACAGTCATTTTCTTGGCAAATACTTCTGAGTAAAGCAGCTTACAAGAAAGTGCATGCACTTTAACAATTACTTCAGTAACTAAAGATTCAAGATAGATTCAACGAACAAAACAGCACATTTATGTTCAGCGGGCCTTTTTCCAAAGCCCTTTCACCTCCCGCTCTGTGAAGATCTGAGCAAGGTCACAGGCATCAAGACAGGAACAAAGGCAAAGAGACAAAGGCAAGTTTAGCTTGCTTTATATGATTGTATTATTATTATTATTATTATTGTTTTTATAGCCAGCAGCTATCACTCTGCAGCTCTCATCTGGTCACCCACTGAAGCTAAGCAGGATTGAGCCTGGTCAGTACCTGGATGGTAGACCTCCTGGGGAAAACTAAGTTGCTGCTGGAAGAGGTGCTAGTGAGGCCAGCAGCGGGTGCTCACCCTGTAGTCTGTGTGGGTCCTAGCGCCCCAGTATAGTGACGGGGACACTATACTGTCAAAAAGCACCGTCCTTCGGATGAGACATTAAACCGAGGTCCTGACTCTCTGTGGTCATTAAAAATCCCAGGTTGTCTTCCGAAAAGAGTAGAGGTGTGACCTTGGCATCCTGACAAAATTTGCCCATTGCCCTCTGACCATCATGGCCTCCTAATCATCCCCATATAATGATTGGCTTCATCACTCTGTCTCCTCTCCACCAATAAGCTGGTGTGTGGTGGGCGTTCTGGCGCACTATGGCTGCTGTCGCATCATCCAGGTGGATGCTGCACACTGGTGGTGGATGAGGAGATCCCCCTCACAATGTAAAGCGCTTTAGGTGCTTAGAAAAAGCACCATATAAATGTAACAAATTATTATTATTAAATTAACAAAACATGCTAACTAATACAACAGGACTGAGACCTTTAAACTCTGCAATTCAGTTTTGGGACAACTTTGGGTCAACTTTATAACTCTTTCTATTGACAGAAAAACAAAATTACTTGTACAATTTAGTTCTAATCACAATGGAAACATTTGTCAGAATATTTACAATCACATCGTGCAGCTGTAATCTAGACCAGTGTTTCCCAACCTTTCTTTAGTCGCGGCACCCTTTGGAAATTTTAACAAATTTGTGGCACCCTACAAAATTAATTTTGTCACAATATTTGAATTTCTAACTTCAATATGATACTTTGAAAAGTATAGATATTCGGTACAGCAGGGAAGAACTGCAGAATATACTGTCATACAGATATTTTTAATATTATAAAAAAAAATGTGTCCATCAATTGTGGCAATCAGTAGGCTAATTTCTAATTAAAAGACCAATTGATATGACAGATTTTAATGTAGGCTTTTATTCATATGTAAACATTTTGAGATAGCTAGTTGTAATGGTAATTAAACAAAGTTTTGCTCACTCAGTGTATTTTTGATTTTACAGTTGGGTCATTTTGTTGCAGTAGCACGAGATAGCTTGATTGAAAACTCTGAATTGAATAAAATTCAAATAAAATTGAATAAAAAAGACAAGGAGGCTAAGCAGTTAATAATAAAATAAGAACAAATAAAGAACTACATAGATGTTTCCTGTCAGCTTGATTTTTGAGTGGACTTTGCTGTTCCGATGAGCATGAACGGTATATCAGTGGAGCACTCACATGGACCGTGAGCGACTGAGCGGAGCACACACACGCATAGAGTGGGATAATACACAGAGCGTCACACCACGTGAAGTGAATCCTGAGCGGTGAACTAATTTTCGGCAATTTCAGTGCATCTCTAATTATTGGCGACATCAGAAATGGATATTATATAATAGCTGCTTTTTTGAACATTTTAGCAATTTAAAAATATTAAAAAAGGATTTTTTTACACGGCACCCCTGCTCTCGACAGACGACACCCCGGTTGGGAAACACTGATCTAGACCGAAGTAATGTTCTCCCACCCTGAGCCTCAACCTCAGTTGAGAGTACAAATCGAACAAATTAAATGACACTATGTGAGAACTCAATGCCTGAGAAAAACAACAGGAATTCCATATGAGCCAACACATAAAGGAGAGAAAATGAGAGCTGAGGGCTGAAATGCACATGTGTGTTTAACCAGCAGCCGATGAGTGGGTGGTAGATTTTACACTTCCTCACAACATCTGCACTTCCAACGTGAGTGTTTATGAACAGTAAAAACCTTTTATTTTTCTGCCTTTAGACACTGGATATAGATATGTTCTACAACAGTTATTTTCCACACCAATGTTGCAGGAAAATCTGTGGAATTCTGCAAAATGCAAATGCAAAATGACTACATGTAAATGTAAATAGTAGCAGACTGACCTACTCTTTTACTGAAATATAATCAAATTTGCCAAAATATTTAATAAAAAATAAACATGCAATCAGCAAATGTACAGTTCTGCTCATAAGTTTATACACCTTACAAAATATTTAAGATATTAATAATTTTAACAAAATATGAAGAATCAAAAAAGCTGGGGGGTGTAAAGTTGTACTTATATTACCTTCTGGGAAACATGAAAACATCTTACGTAGCTTCAGAAGGGCAGTCAGAAATGGGGGGAGTGGGGGATCATAGTCACTATTGTAAGGGGTTTAAATATGCAGAAGATAGAAAACAGGAAATGTTTTCTACCAGGAATTCATTTATTTCTTCTTCTTCTTGTGAACTATATGCAAACATATGCTATGCGAAACAGAACTGTACTAAATAAACAGCATGTAATTTTCATGGTCCCACTTATTTTGTTGAAATGATAAAGATCTTTCATATTCTGTAATTGAGGAGTATGTAAATTTATGATCAGAACGGTTTTAAATTTCTTTGCAGACTCCGGGTGTGACCAGCAATAACATACATAGGAAGTGAAACTAGGACTGCAGGCTGCAATTAACAGCTTTGCTTAGACACCCTTAACCAAACACCTCCCTCATCCTATATTAATGCATGTATTAGGTATAACACTGCAGTTTTTTTTATGTGTGACACGCAAAGTGTGTCTATAGGCATCTATAGGATGTAAATATAGTCTAGATTGAAAATGAGAAAAAAGCAACTTCAGCACTCGATGAGAGATGGATAGTGGGTCTCAGTGCGGGGCAAACCACACACACAGCTGTGACAGTCTACTGCATTTCATAACTCCCACCCACTATTTCAACACTCCCAGCAGGCTTTTTTTTTCCTGATCATCCATCTTTTGACCTGTCACCCAATTAGGCCCATGCCTGTGATGAACTGAGCCAATTAAGTTGTGCATGTTATCTCGGACAGGAATGCATCTTATAATGGCACACTGCAGTTTTCCTGAGCTAAACATGCTTTGTTTCTCATGCATTCATTACTGCTTGGCAATTAGCCATCACTCACTTGAGACATGCAGCTTACAGCTATACTGCAACATCAGAGCGGTCCTTGTGAAGCATCATAATGAGAGCAAATTCTCTAAATCATTGCTCCGCGATGGCATGTTTTACAGTCACCTGTTTTTACTGTATGCCACAAATTAAATTATGAATTAGTATGTCACACAGAGGCCCAGTTTATGTAAAGGCTTTAATCTAAGTATGATGTAAATTCGGCATAAGAACTAGAATTATGATTATATATTTTTATAGTTACAGTATATCCATTTATAGACCTCATAATAAGTATAATAATAATATGGAGCTTTTTTCAATAAATAAATAAATAATTAAATAAATGCAAATAAATACCTATTACATTTAATAATAATAATAACAAAAATCTAATTAGAAGCTATAGAATCAAGACTTTAAATGCATTTGAGTAAACCCAACATATTACTGACATGACAAAATAGCAAATAGTAATAGTATGGGAAGAACATCGAGCAAGGCAGAATTCTAAAATTAGATTCTGAATGCTGTGCATGCCCCTTTTCTGACTGAAGTGCAGACTTCATGTAATTGACTAATTACAAGGGTTGTTTTTTCAAACCTTAGATTGCATTAACACTCACTCATGTAAATTTATCCTGATGCAGGAAATCAGATCTGAGAGCCAGGCTGATTTTGATTAGCCTTTAAGAAGTTTGATCTAAGTAAAATATTCAGGTGCAGCATCTTGTCCTGTTTCTGTGACTCAAATAAGCCAAGAGAAAGAAATCACGTGCATTGAGTAGGATTGCATCATACAAAAGCATCATCCAAATTTCAAGGAGTCACTTATTTTATCACTCAGCATCAAACAACTGCAATACCCTCACACAAAAGAGTAGGTCTAACAAATTTCACATAACGCATGACACACACACACACACACACACACACACACACACACACACACACACACACACACACACACATCATAGTCCCTTCACAGAACAACCCATGAAAAGGCTAAAAAAAACAAAAAAACAAAACTAAAAACCAAACCTTATACTGAAAATACACAAGAAAATATACAATACACATATTATGCTTTGGAGTAAACACATTCCTCTAAACAGCACCACATGGTGATAAAGCCGATGATGCACGCTTGTTGCAGAAACAGCCATGTTTCCTTTTCACTGACCCACTGGCTTGTCGACAAGTCATATACTTTTTTAAATGATTATCTGACAAGTAAAAATGAGTAGCTGAGCAAGCCCTAGCACAAAGAGCATGAAATAATAAAAGTAAATTTGATGTCTCCCTTTATACTACAGCATGTCACTTGTCACCACTTCACATAAGCAGAAGTAAGTCTATGCACTCGAAAACATGTTTACCGTATTTCCCTGAATATTAATGGGATTTTGCCCATAGAAAAACTTCCAAGTGCATGGTTTACACTTGTGTATAAACAGAGCCCATCAAAGATCCGCCCTATTATGCACAATGCCTTATAAAATTGTAAAATCTCAGTTAAATAATTCAGATATTAACTTTTAATTATGTTTGTAAATATTCCGAGGCCAATATTTACAGAAGATGCTGCTTTTTACTGTCAGTTTTCATTCTGACCAAAATTGGATTTTCCACAATTTCAAATAATAGCACTGTAAAAATCTACAGCAGCAGGGAAACACCTCACAAACCCGAGGCTCCATGTGTTGCTCTCCACTAAGGGCTGCACTGATTGTTGGTCTGAGATGAAAGTGTTTAATCTGTGCTCAGGTTTTGAAGATCATCCACCCCTCTCAGCTTCTCAATTATCCCCTTTGAACGCTCTCCTGGGGTCATGGCTAACATCAGCCCTCAAAAACTGTAAAGCTGCTGAGTCATCCGCCCTCCCCCATGGCATGATGCCTCACTCAGGTTGCATCCTCTGCCTCCACCGTAGAATTTGTTACTGTGGCTGAGACTTTTCAATAGAAAGTTGAGCGGTTCAGTCATAGCACTGCAAATAAAAGCAAGTTAGTATGTGTTCTGTTGTTGTTTTGGTTGGTGCTTTAGTGCTTGTCCCTTCCCCCACCAGATGGCAGGTTGGTGACAGATTCTTTAACATACATGTTTGTGCTCATCAATCCAGACTGATTGCTGCCATGTTAATGGGCTGTGTGTGGCTTAATTTATCTCTAATGAGAGTGTCCTTGAGAGGTCTAGCATTAGTGAGAGTTGCTAAGATTGCTCATTTAGTTGCTAGGATGTTATCCCTGCTACACTTCCTTGAATTCATCACATTTTTCGTTCTGCAATGTTCTTAAGAAAAAAAAGGTGACCCTCAGAAGTGGTTTGAGAAACATGAACCTGGCTTGCGGTTTGAGATAAGCTCTCAATTGAGGGTTTTCACACTTGATGAGTGTTCGCTTTATCGAAGCTTGACAGGACTGGATGTTTGACTGATTTGGTGGTCTGGGGAACTGTGATTTTTCTCACAGATCAAAAAAAAAAACAAAAAAACCCAACAACAACAAAAAAGTACAGTCACTACGTGTATTTTGCTTATAAAGCCAATGGCCTGAATATGCAAGAAAACTAAGTATGGAATGGACTATATGCACGTTTACTTCATGGTTTTAGATAAGCCAGTTCAACAATTTCTGGTCAACTGTCAAAATCAGCTGTGCTATAAGGGGAGCGCCCTTTCTCTACATAATTCTTTCACAATTTGAAGAAAAGTTTTGTTTGTCTACGAGGACCATACTGTATACTATAATCTACCGTATACTGTTCCAGGAATGACAAACGCGAGAGTAAAAAATTACACGAGTGAATCCGCTTTGTTCCGCAAATCACTGACAGTGATACCTGTAGGAATGGACGAAACGAGCGATCTGACAAGCCGATGTCAAAAATAAACATGTGCATTAAGTGATTCCGACTAAATTCAGAGTTACAAAACAACAGCAGCAAGTTTGTGTTGGCTGAATGTATTTAGCAGCATCTAAAGTAAAAAATAAAACATTAAAAAATTTAGTTTTTAAATTAAATCTAAAAATATTTCCAAATATTTAATGCATTATTATTTAATTGCTATACCATTAAGATTTAACCTATTTAATTTGTAGTTAACTAGTTAAGTATTTAATAATTAACCCTTCTAGGCTGTTGGTGTCTGGGCTTAATTATTTATTTTTTAAATGAGACTTTGTGACTTCCTGCACTTGCTTTACTTTATACTTCAGTGCAGAAAAAGTACTAAAATGTGTTACAATAGTCATTTTTATAACAAATCTAAAAGCAAGACGTGGAAAAACTAGGGAGTTGAAATGGCAACTGAGCTAATGAGTGATCCTCTGCTGCCATCTAGGCTACTGGTTATAATGCTAATTTCATGTCATTTTCATCTTAAAAAGTCTTTGTTTTCTGCCAGGAGACACATTTTTGACATTTTTTTCATGTCATCTTCATGAATGAAAAGTGAATCTTTTAATGAGAATTTTACTGCACAACTGTAACTAATCCCACTCCAGCCAGGCAACCAGTTGGCAACCCTGTGTACATATTCAGTTCATGACTATGAAGGTGTTATCGATTATCAAGAATACCATTATGATGTCATTTACGAGATAGCATAGTTAGCTAACGGTAGCTTAAATAGTTATGATAGTGTTTAGTTGTAAGTATTCAAATGTACATTTACGTGTCTGAATACTCTCCTGGGATAACAGGCTCAGCATATAAAATTATATGTTGTTAAATAACATGAAACTGTATGTTAATGCAAAACTTGAGATTGATGGACTTGTTCTCAAGACTTACAAACAAGGGAACATAACAGGTATTTTGTCATAAAATCTGACAATATTCATACCAATGCAATGTTCAACCATATCCAAATAACTCTGAGACCTATTCCAGCACTATTACAAGAGCTGGGTGTGATGTGATGGATGTTCAGGGCCTTGCACCTGCTTCAATCTCTCTCTCGCTCTCTCTCTCTCTCTCTCTCTCTCTCTCTATAGTTACATGACAGACTTTTTAAATGTTTCCGCCCATTGTACTAACAGCATTAAAGCTAACATATCCTTTATTTAAAAACCTTTATTGACATTCAGACTGTGCCGAACAAAGGAAGCCATTTCTATCCCTTGCTTTAAAAAAAAAAAATTAAAAAAAATGCACATATGGAGGGCATATATAAATTGCCGGTCAATTACATAGCTTAGCATATTAGTTTCTGCAGCTGTAAGAGTGACAAATTGGCTCACATTTAACACTTAAAGGTCTGTCAGGCAAAACCCCACGTGGCCGAGTAAATGTTATCACATCTGTGATTTAACATCTGGAAAACTTCCATTTAAATATGGCAAACGTTTTAATTGCATTCAGCAGACACAGGCCATCTAGGAATCCTTCTGTTAAGAGCCATGAAGCACTCTCACTTGCCAAGACTAATATAAGTTAGTGTGATAGAACACATAACCCTTACGAAAAAGAAGTTTATTCAAGTGTGCTATTAGTTTACTTCTTTTAAACTATTAAAAATATACTTGAACTTTACTTAAGTATACTTAATAAAATAAACTTGAAGTATACTACTTTTTGGTAAGGGAAGGTGTTATTATATGTAACTGTTTGTTCTATATAATTACTTATAGAAATTATGACTCACTGTTCTTTGGACCATCACCCATTACACTAAACTATGGCTAGTTTTATGACTATGTATTTGATTTATATTGTTGAAGTGAAATTACCTCCATTTCCTCCCAATAATTTGTAATGGTTAAAAGGCCTGTTTGCAACTTCATCATTTGCAGCATTAAAAGAGAGCTTCACCTTTTGAAATTTCCTCTCATCAGCTATGCAAATACATGCAATTACCACAAATAGTTGGTGAACTGTAACCTTCTAACTGAAGCTGCTTTGAAGAGAGTTGAGGAAGTGCGCGCGTTTGTTAAGGGTATCCATCTGCCTTTTCCGTCTTTTCTCTTAACAGTGAAAGGAGCAGGCTGTTCCTTTCTAAGATCCAAACAGAGTGACGGGCCTCAGAGTTAAGCTTGTTTAACACGGGTTAACAAAGCACCGCTAAGCACTGATCCTCCGCATTTTCTTTAAGGAGCTGTTACTCAGGCTTGCCTCAAGCTACGTAATGAATCAATAAGCTTAGCAACAGCCTTGGTCAGTGTCTGACAATCCAGAGATATATTTAACCACAAGGCTGCTAACACTACCATAGAAGCACAAATACAGACTGTTCCAAATCATGACAAGCTGCCCATAGGCAGTGGTTTAAGGCATCGTAGCCTTTAGATGTTTTTGTTTTTTAAAATCATACATTCTTGATTGTAGGGATACATACTACACAATTTACTGTGTAATCTAATGTGGTCTGATATTGTATGTACAATATTTAATTAAAGTAATACTTTTATTCAGTAAGGATGCATTAAATTGATCAAGATATAATATTATAAAAGATTTCTATTTCAAATATATGCTAAAAAACTTTTCAACATTGATAAGAATACATGTTTCCTGCACCAAATCAGCATATTGGAATGATTTCTATAGGATCATGTGACATTGAAGACAACAATGATGGCTGCAAAAAATTCAGCGTTGCCATCACAGGAATAAATTATATTTAAAAATATATTAATATAGAAAATAGTTGTTTCAAATTGTAATAATATCTCACAATATTACAGTTTTCACTGTAGTTTTGATCAAATAAACACAGCTCTTGTGAGCATAAGAGGCTTCTTAAAAAAACATTTTAAAAAATCTTATCGACCCCAAACCTTTCACAGTAGTGTAGGTCGCTGTTCTCAATGTTTATTTTTTGCAGCATTTTGGGGGAATGAGAGCACTTTCTGACAGAATATCAAGTTCTTGGACTCACCCTTATCAATTTTTTCCTCCACCTCCATGGGCATTTGTTCATCTGATCCATCTCTGGAATTGGATTAATCCGCCTTTTGGCAGTTGCATTCCTTCATTTTGCAATTTGCCTTGTGAAAATCTCTATATTTTTCTTTTATCCTGAAGTCCAAAGTTATATCACTGGCTCACTTTAACATAGTCATCGTTTTTGAACAGATGACTCTAGTTCTGTTCCAAAACCTAGTGAGCTGCCTCACTGCCAGCTGCCTACATAGGCAGCATCCTAACCATCCTGGAATCTCATAGCTGACTGATTTGGAACACTCTACAAAGGCAACAACTCATCTGAAAGAACATAGAAAAATAAATAAAATGGCCAGATTGACAAATTCAGTTCACAAGTGCCTAAATCGCAAACAAATAGGGAACAAATGGTGGATTTTATCTCATTTGCTGTTTTTGCTGTGGCACCATGTCATACATACAGTGAGTCACCAAAATTTTTTTCCTCAAGCAGTGAATGACATTTCTAGATCTCCCTAAGAGCAGCTGCTGCAATTACTTTTACATTACCTAAATATTCACACAAAAATTTATGACATAGACATCCCCCTCCCAGACATGCATTCAAATACATTCATCCCATTTTGGGTTTTCATAATATACCACCATCACACAGCTGTTTATACTTTGTCTTATTTTCAAAATTAAAGCCTGTTGCATATGACCCCAATTTTTCCAGGGCTGCTTCATTATTCTGTTTGATGAGTGGTCTTTTTCTCTCAGGCATACACAAATCTAAGCTGGTGGCTTGGATGCAGATACAAAAAGTGGAGCGTGTGTCATGTAAAAAAAAAGTCCACAATGATTTTAATGGCTCACTCTCAGCTTAAGCACCAATCTTGAATAAGTTCAAACAAGATTAGGAGTGTACTGTATATATATATATATATATATATATATATACAAAAAGACATTCAAAGAAGATTTACTTCTTTTTAATTCTATAAAATGACCAATACTATTCCACATTCCATTTTCATTCATGTCACTTTTTCAGTCAGTCACAATAAAGAAAACCTCCTGCCTGCTGAGATGGTCAAACCTCTGTCTGAATTGCCATGGCAACACTCAGAAAGTTTGACCATGAAAGTGTTCCAATAGGAGGCATAACAAAGAGACATCACTCAAGGACTTCCAGTAAGGCATCGCCCTGAGATTCAGCCTTCAGTAAATAGGATTCACTTCCCCAGTGTTCAATATAACGCTTTCTTGAAAACACGGTATTTACTGATGCTTGCACTCACTCTGTGTGTTGTCCTCAGAAATAAAGAAGGGCAAGGAGGTGTGTAAGGTGAAGCTAGAGTGCAGCTGAGGAGACTGAACACTAGGCTAGATATTCTCAAGCGGGTATAAAGCATATTAAGGAGTGACTATTGATTTGGGCAGCCAGTATATCTGGATACCATGTAGTAAAGCTGAAGAATTTAAACTCTAGAAGAAAGTAAGGACGAATCAAATGTGATAAGTAATGTCTTTGCTGTTAAACATATTTCTTCAGGATCTGTCCAAGTACACACACACACACACACACACACACTGGAAAGACGTCTGTGAAAGAGCATGCAGAGACAGTAAGGAGATGGAGACAGACCACTTGGAAGAAAAATCATTGGGAAAAATCAAAACGCTCAATATGGCAGCTGTAAGAAAAGAAGTCACAATCAATTACTTTTAGAATGTTAATGCATATAAGCTACAGTTTATACTACATTCAGAATAGCATACTATCCTTACTATTTCTGCAGAGTAGTAATATGGTAGTATACTATCTTAAATAAAATTGATTCTATATTAAAATGTTTCTAAAATCAGATAAATTTACATAACATTTTTAAATGTTTATTTCCCTTCTCATTACCATTCACTCGAAACCGCAGGATCACTGTCTTTACGGTACTTCACTGCATAATGCTTCAACATTAACACCTGCCATACCAGTTAATTTTAATAGAAGTTGGGACATGGCACTTAGCAATGACACTACATTAGCATTAACTTGATGGACAGAGATCTTTTCTGGCAGTTTCCCTGTACATTAGGCACAAAAATCTGCACTTGAAATTTTCTGCCAGTGCAGTAAACACTCCACTCATTTGGTGGGCAGATTGTATCATATTAGTGCACTGAAAATCCAGGCAAATTGCTCTGTAAAGTTGGCACGGAGTATACAGAGTATTCAGAAGTTAAATGTGGTGCATTGATACTGTGCAATGTCAAAACTCATCACTCTCTCTCTCTCTCTCTCTCTTGTCTTGATCACTCTAGTGCACCGATGGATTGTTTCTGCATGGTAGCTTGTGTCTGTGATGCTGAATATAATTACATAAACAGCAGCGTTAGAGGTGCTTAATTGCTTTTGGTGCCATTAATCTTCAACCCAAACTGATTAAATATGTCAATACACTTACGGTCTTGCGATGGTGTGATATTTATACAGTATATCAGTTTCACAATTCAGTTTAATTTCATTATTTGCATGTTATTCAGAAAACATGAAGGAACAATGTTAAATGTATAAAACTATAATAATAATATTATGTTTCACTATATTAATTTACATTTGCACTAAAGCATTCACATTTTCTGAACACAATGATTACATATATTTATATTAAGTGACACATTGCTGCCACATACATATAATTTTCCACTCAATGTCATAATGAGTTATGTAATTTAAACAATATATTTTGTCGTAATAACAAGATGTTTTGTCATTAAAACGACTTGTTTTATATCATATTTCTATAATATTAAACATAATATCAAGAGTTTAAAAACCACAACACTCTCAAAAACCATTATTGAACAATTTTAAACGTATCTTTAACATTTTTTAAAGACATCTATCTTCATTTGTCTAATTCAATAGCATAATCTCAAATAACCTGTAGTGTTAATTAAAATGTAATTTGCTATTTCTTGAAACTGTCCATTTTGTCCATTATAGACATAGTGAGATAGTGATTCCGGTGGCTGTGGAAAGCGTAATTGGGGTGTTTGGAGAGATTTTCACCTCCAACACAACTTCAGGGGACCTTTGGATTACGCTTTCCCAGGAAGAGACTCTTGGCACGCAGTCCAGAAACTCCGATCTAGTCATGCCTGCCAGACAGTCTCTTGGCAGTCCCAATGCCTTTGTCACAGTCATCTTATTTGAGCCTGTCCAGTTTTATTATAAGCCATAGGGATGCACCGATACTGGTCTCCTGTACTCCTACTCGTACTCGTTAAAATGCCCCAATACCAAACCAGTGTTGCCAACTAATTTTCAGGGGAAGTTGCTAAAGGAAGGTGTTCTTGTCATATTTTATTAGCATTTTCTAAAGTATAGCGAATATAATGTGAGAAATGTTGAAGGTGTCTGAAAAAATTTTGGTTTGACTGTATCTATTTGATAAATGAAGTTAACCAACTAACATTATACATACCCTTTTGGTTTCTGTACCCAATATTTATAAAATGTACAAATGCAATAAAAATATCGGTATCGGTACTCGGTATCGGCAAGTACCAAAAATAAAAGTATCGGTATCAGGCGAGTACTGGAAAAAGTGGTATCGGTGCATCCCTTATAAGCCAGACAGTAGACGCTGCCAGATTGTACTTTCAATCTATTTTTTGTAAAATTTCCCACCTCAGAAAAGGGTAAGTCAAGGTCACCCAAAAGTCATGCGGAATATTTGTGGGCAACACTCGTAAAAATGACAGACTCGCGTCTTGAGGGCTGTGTTTTTCAGCCCCATGCAGTGTAGACTGGCATATTTACATGTTAGAACAGCATTTGAATAATCTGCAACTTTGACCGTCACACATCATTGGGTAAAGCCTAAAATTAGGGGGGAAAAAACCCATGAACTATGTGAGGAAACCAACTTCCTGTTGGACTTGCCATACAAAACCAGCAGACAGCTCCATCTTGGAAAGAAAGGCAGTATCCAGCCTTGCAGGTCTTGCTGGAAGGATAAAATTCCTGCCAGGTTGCATTCTGTTGGGGCCTGTAAAACTGGCTATTTCTGTGGAGCATTAGCACAGCAGGACAAAGCAGTGAAGGGATTCCGGAATACTAGAAAGTAGAGAGCTGCGGAGAGACAGATTTATGTGTGGGAGACGAATGGAGTTGCACATGAATTCTTTCTGCAGTCGTTCGCAAAAAGCCCACATTCCTAAGAGTAGCAAAATTAAAAATGAAATACAGTCTACTCAAAATCACTTGGGATAATAGCACTTGGGTACATAGCAATCCCTATTAAGAAATGTGAGGGAGGGGTTTTGAGAGGGAGTTTTGAAGCACGTGCTCATTGCTCTGACACACTCCCACACCCCATTTTTCAAAGGTTTGGGGTGGTACAATTTCTTAAATGTTTTTGAAAGATGTCTCTTATGCTCAACATATGCTTTAATTTGATAAAAAAATATAATATAAACAAACAGTAAAATTGCGAAATAATATTACAATTTAAAACAACTTATCTATTTTATTATATTTTAACATTTATTCATTTAATTTAATCCTGCAACGACAAAGCTGAATTTTCAGCAGCCATTATTCCAGTCTTCCGTATCACATGACCCTTCAGAAATCTTTCTAATATCTAATATCATTCTAATGTGCTCAAACATTTCAAATTCTTATCACAGTTGAAAACAGTTATGCTGGTTAATATTTTTGTGGAACATGATTCTTAACAGAAAATTAAAAAGAATAGCATTTATTGGAAAAAGATAGTAACAATGTAAAAGGCTTTACTGTCACTTTTGATCAATTTAATGCATCCTTGTTGAATAAAAGTATTAATTAAAAAACAAATAAATAAATAAATAAACCTTACTGACCAACTTACTGAACAACCTTTTGAATGGTAGTGTAAATAATTTTTTTTAATTAATACAAATAATAAAATAAAAATGCAAATACATAATAAACTGCACAGAATTAACGGCTTTGCCAAACAAGTGTTACAAACTTTCTCTGGACCTGAATATACAGAATATACATATAAAAATAAAATACAGTCTGCTTAAATATGCCTGGTATTAATTCACTAAATCAGTGGCATTGTACTAATATTGTTTGAGTGCTGATTGGAATGAGTTTAAACAAATATTATATTGAAAGGAATGAATATTCTTGTCTGACGCCTTCCATTTACTGTGTTCTTAGCTGGCGAGGGAATCATAGCAGATGTAAGGTGCCCTGGATACCCTCCCCGGCATGTGTGCCATGTGGATAATGAGAGGTGTCAAGCAGCTTACAGAAGTTTCACCATGCAGCTTCTCACGGTTCAGCCTATCTGTATCAGAACCCTGCATACATCCCAGTCTATAAAGCATTGCAAACAGATTTAGCCAGCACATAAATTTGACTTGGTTCCATTTCATTTTCATTAGAATTTGTGTGTTGCGTCATGTGGATCTGTTGCCTATTTTTGTTCCCCTCATCTCATTTACTGCCCTTCTGTCACACTCTCCATTTATTTTTGCTTTTTTTTTTGTCATCCGGGTTGACTGTGATGATCAGAATCCTCAGTTGCTATGCCTGTGTAGGCGCAGTCATTTTACATCAAGTGCCATGAGGATGGGAATGCGAAACGGGCTTTTGTTGCTGGAAGCAAGGCACACATTAAGAGAAATGTCACTAATTTGGAGAGTGAATCACTGCAATCAGAATGCTGAGGGGTGCTTGCAGCGGTGCACATTAGATGTCGCATCGGCTCCAACGTGATAATGAATGCCTGTGTAACCGGTGCACACAAAAGCACAGCTTAACTGGGAGTGCTGGGGTTTTGGGCAGGGGGGGTGGGCTCATTACAGCCGGATCGCAGCCATCACTTCATGCCCTAGAGGGGAATTCCAGCACTGATTAATTGTTTTTATGACTTTATAAGTGTTATGTAACAGATGCACTATATAAAATCCCACAGTTATTAATGGTGTTGTTGTCATCGAAGGCTGTGGAGACAATTGACCCTTCCTCCTATTGAGACTGGAGTGTTAGATCAACGGCAAAAGTAAAGTAAGTATCTCAAAAGTGTTCTCAAGAAGTCTGAGAGGGACATTTTATCAGTCTGGATGACAAGCCAAGTCTGTCAGATTGGCTGACTTTGATAGCTCTGTTGCTGTTCTTTTTCTTGACATGAAAACGAAAATGTCCTATTACTTTGTTGCTTATTTGGATCAATAACTTTTTCGACTAAAACACTTACACATCCCAAAATTTTTAAGGGGGTCGCCAGACGGGGAATATAATCTTAAGGAGGAAACACCAAACATGGCTGTGCATTGCTGAACCATAGTTTATGCAATAAATAAATAAATAAATAAATATATTTAGCTGCAGATTTATCATATCAGTGAATCATTGTCTAGGCAATTTGTGTACTTTTGTGAGACAAAAAAAAAACAAAACATTTATCACACATGCTCACTATATTTAATGCTAACACTTGCATGGCATTTTCAGAGTTAAACTAATGTACTTGGATTTACCTAGGGAGACCAGATCTAAATACATTCCTTTCACAAGGGAAATAAAACATTGGTAAAAATGTTGCAAAAATGCTTACATAAGCGATGTCATTTTCAAGGTCAAAGTGCTCTTCTCATGAACACTGCATCAGACTCCAGGAAATTCCATTAGACAACATGGGTTAGAGCAATAGAACGATGGATAGAATGATAGAATGACACAATGGCAGATCAACAGAACAACAGACAGACAAAATTAAGACAAAAAACGGTATACTCCACTGATTATATGCAACCATGATCTTAGTAGTTGACGCAGTGACGGATGTGTGCTTTTAAATATCCTTACCTGAATTTACAACAGGCCATTCATCATAAGAGGCAAGTGATTAATAGAAACATCAAAACATGTATCCCTGTTGTGTTGTAGATTCCAGCTGATACACAAATTCCTTTACTGCTGATAAATGATGCATTATGTAAAGACGAAAAATGTCTTTTTTGGAACTATTGTGATTTTGGTTTGAAACGTGGCAGCAGTAAACAGAGAATGAGAATGTAGAATAATGAAATCTGCCTGATCATCTGTTAAAAAGCTGAAAAACAGAGGCCTCGACCTACATGAATAAGAGAACATAACATTTTAACTTATAATACAAATGATGCATTAAATCTCTGAGGGAAATGTTCTTGGCATGCTTGGCATGCACACCCATAGTGCTCTATACATGTACTTAAATTCCAAAATAATCATAATAATATGACTGCAATAGTTGGTATGAATATATTTCCTCTCTGATTATCCTTGAGAAGGCGAGCTTATATTATTATACTCATCTTTTCTTAACCTGCCATTTGCTCTTGATTTAGGCAGGTGATCATTAATCTTCCTCTCTCTTTTTTCCCTGTTTCTTGTCTCTCAACAGCCCCCTTCATTCCTTTACTCACACTCTTCAAACTCTCAGCCTACAGTATAAACGAGATGTCTTACATTGTCCAATCAGAGTTATGTTGCTCTGGGCTCCAACATGAGTGTCTGCTTGAGCTGATTCATCTGCTGTATTAATTCTGTGTCAGATACAACTACAGTAGATGTCATCTGTTTGAAGGTCCATAGACAGGGAGATGACACAGGCCATCTTCAATTACGGATGTAATTGTATATAATATCAGTGAATTTTTCTAAACATAAGCAGGTATAACCTTTGAATATAATCCTATCATTAACAGAAAACATAGCACTGCTCCTTACTTTTGTGTTTGGACTCAATTATGCCATACGTGCAACACAAGCTCAGTATAATTCAATATAATGCTCCCGATCCATGGACCCATGCAGGCGCATTATGGATAGTTATGCCATTGTTTATATCCCATTTCCGTTGACAAGCACCTGATGCATTCCTCTGACATCTCAATTTCATTGTATTATGACAGCTAAATTCCTTGATGACACATATTTCAAAGTAATCTTGAGGTAATCTTAGAAGGTGCCATTCTTAGTCTTAATGTAAACACACAGATGTCTGCCTCACCATCTCTTGTTGTTGATGGAAGAGCTGACGATCTGTGATAAATAATAAGGGTATTCAGACAGCTGCATACAAGTTGTCAACCAAAAAAATAAAATAAACAATAGCACAATTCTCTCTCTCTCACACACACACACACACACACACACACACTACAATTTGATACAGGCTGTATTGGCTGGCATTAGGCAAAAAAAAAAAAGAAAAGAAATATCTATCCTTCTTTCTTCCCTGTCTCTGCCAGAGCCACCCTGATAACAAGCTGTCAACCAGCAAATACATACATCCTTTTGATTGACATTTTATAGATAAAAATGTTCTTGCAAAAGCGCAAGCCATGGCAGCACTAAAATAAGAAAAATGGTGAACGGCTTTCTGTGACCTCTACCATTTCTCAATGTGATGGATGGACATCACTTACCCTCTCTCTCCACCCCTCAACAGCCCCCACCCTCCCCCCATAAAAAAAGGGCAGGACGGAGTACTGGATTAGAAGATCGGTAATAGTGGTGGCAGTTAGAATACCCGGTTTCTGTGACTAAGTAAACAAAGTCTTACAGACCCTTGCACAAACAATTTATGAGAGAAGAAGAAATGAGAAAAGAAAATGTGACAGGAGAAGAAAGACAGGAAGGCTCCTGAGGGCCCTGCAGTGGTGTTTACATGGAAATCCTTGACATTTATACCTCTGTGCATCTGGCTGGGCCTGCCTGAAAATTAAGGGGTTTATGCAAAATAGACAAAGTCCATGATGAAGTCTCTCTCTCTCGCTTTATTTTAGCTCACAGTGAGCTTAGCTCACTTAATGCAGAAACTATTTAACATTTAAAAATAAATTACATTATCTGTTTAAAACCTTGGTTTATTGTGGGTTGTTTTCATTGTGCTCTGGATTTGTCAAGCGGTAGAAAGCTGACCTTTCACAAACCAGTGGGGTGCTAAAAAGGGGGTGGAGGGAGAGATAAAAAGAGCACGAGAGAGAGAAAAAATATTTTTTGTCAGCACAGCATAGGCTATCTAACCATAATACGGCACAGTGAGAAGTCTAACCGACCACGAAGAGGCAAATATCAGAGATCGAATGAGAGGTCTGTACTGCAGAAAAAAAAAAAATCTGAAAAAAAACAAAAAAAAAACAGATGCCATTTAACAGCCACGTCTCAGACTGTGCAACTGGGCTTGAGCCACTCCCCTCAGTACTCCACTGCAGGCAGGAAGTAGCCAGCTAATCCAGCCAAAAATTAATACAGGCAGAAGAGCACATACCTGTTCACCACTGTTTTTTTTAGTACACAGTAGTCTTTCCATCTTTACAAATATTGGAAGAAAGGGAATGGGGAAACAAAATTCAAAAGAAAGAATGCAAGAATTCTATGCAAGAATTTTGAAAGAAATCTTTGAATATACTATACCAGTGGTTCTCAAACCTCTCCATGAAGTACCCCCCAGCACTGCACACTTTGTAGGTCTCACTATATCTGACACACTCACTTCAGGTCTTGCAGTCTCCACTAATGAGCTGATGAGTTGAATCAGGTGTGATAGTTAAGCGATACATACAAAATGTGCAGGGCAGGGGGTACTCCAGGACAGGTTTGAGAACCACTGCACTATACAATAGTATACTTGTGTACACAAATTTAAACAAAGTTTTACATATGAAATTTTCCTTTATAGCCTAGTAAATAAAACAATTTCCCGCATCTAGCCTAGTTTTCCCACCCAGGAAAGTGAGTGGGAAAGAGTTGGTCGTGACAGCAGTTATTTTCTATGTCTTCTTGTCATGACGAATAGACTGCCTCCGATTACTTCAGATTTTTGGCCATTTTGCGTGAGATTGCTACAGCAGGTTATTGTTCCCTGGCAGCTAACTTTCAAACACAACACACTTTCCTCTCCCTGTATAATCTCAGACGTTCAGCCCTCAAACTCTGGGCACTGAATCACCATTCACTCTCTGTAATGGACACTACTTCAGCAGTCTTTTCTCATTCCCTACTGCTGTCCATTTTTCTTTTACTCAATTGTGTGCAAGAGGTCATTTCTAAGATTTACAACAGAGTGGTCAAAACTCTAAACAAAGTCTGTGTTATGGTACTGCTGGTTTTACTGAATGTGATTGAAGAAAAAAAAATCTGTTCAATAAATCAGTCACATCTATTAAAAAAAAGTGTATAATCAGACAGGATTCTTTGCAAGTGGACTTCCTTCCCACAGCAAGTTTGAGGGAAGCTTTGCAGCTGAGTGACATATAAGCTGACGTTAACCCTGCTGGCAGTTATTTGGATGTATCGCTCTGATTTTTTACAAATCCATATGTGCATTCATCAAGCTAGAATACTTTACGGGAGGACCCCAGTGTTCCCTGGCTAGCCATTAATGAAAAAAAAAAAATGCATGAATATGTAAGGAATAAATCCAGACAGCTGTTTAGTAGACAAAACGCCCTGTTCCCGAAAGCAATCTCAGCTCAAAGCACCTGCCCTCAATCTTACTTAACAGGCAGTAGCTCTTGCTAAGCTATGGCACCCGTGCTCTTATCAGAGCAGAGAGGCCTACTAAATGGATGTTTCCACATCCATCCCTCAGTTCAGCGAAGGCCAAACTGTGGAAATGCTGTCAGCTAAATCGCATTTCTTAAAAACTGTTTTGGATTAATGGGGTGGATACTTCTGAATCAAGACATATTTGAACAACAGTTAAACGGATTGTTCCTAATTGGATGCACCACTTTTACTTCATATCACATTAATATAAATTAAAGCCAATGAAAATCAGTTAAAAGTATATTAATTCTAATAAATGTAATATTAATCATCAATACAACCTAATGAATATTCCAATTCATTAGTATATACTGATGATTTATTTCATATTGATGACTTACATTTTAAACTATATTAACACTAGAACCGCCAGAGGTCGCTGTATACCTAAAAGCGCCAGCGGGTAGATTTTACCCACGCACATGGCAACTGTATTTATATGGCTAAAGAACATATTTCACTGTATTATGCCACTGTCTTCACAAAGAAGTGTCTAGAGTCATGAAATGATTATGTCTAGTCATCAACTATATTTCTATCCTGTTGTTTTATGTTCAAGACTTTTTAATGCAGGCTACACTAATCCATAACTGTCAGTAGCCTAAGCTAAAAAAAAAAAAAA
>NW_015557063.1:77332-83226 GCF_001515605.1 Sinocyclocheilus anshuiensis | reverse complement strand
TATCCTGTTGTTTTATGTTCAAGACTTTTTAATGCAGGCTACACTAATCCATCATAACTGTCAGTAGCCTAAGCTAAAAAAAAAAAAAAGCCTGCACCGAACAACGGAAATTAGAAGGTAGTAGCGTAAATATTTTATTCATTTGTTTAGTTATATCATTTATAATTTGAATAAGAGAACAACACCATTAAACTTTGGATAATCAAAAAATGGTTTTATTCATTACATCATAGTTCAGATTTTGTTTTTCTTCAGGAAACGGCCAGACTAGAATAGCAACACAGTAGCGAACAATAAACGATATGGCAAGACAAAAATTAAATAATAAAACCAAAGTTTGACCAATTATGAGTAACGTTAGGCTAAAACATCTAAATATGATGTCTGGATCACTGTCAGATGAGCCGTCAGATGCTGAGCCGACCCAGGACGCATAACTTACCATCAGACTCTCCATCACTCATGACATTTAATCTTTCTAATACCTACCTTCCACAAATCGCCTCTTTTAATCATTTTGACTTTATTTATGAAACTGATAACCACTAAATCAGTGAGTGAAAGGTGTTGCCTAGAAATGTACAATGTTAAAACATAAGCGGCAAGAAAATGACAGCGCGAAAATACATGCATTATATAGGTGGGTAAATTTGACCCGCTGGCGCTTATAGGTATAAATGCCCTGTTTTTTTATCTGGTTTTATCTAAATAATTTTTAACAACATTGGATTGTAAATTACATCATTTTAGTAAAAGTCAATGACTGGGAGACTTGAATGTTTTATTTTAAATCTGTTATGTACATTTGAAAAACAGCCATGGGTAAAATTTACCCCGTGGCGGTTCTAGTGTTAAAATAGAAAAGAGTTGTTATTTTAAATTAATAATTGTAATAATATTTCTAATTGTTATGTAACAGGATAGTAAGGAGTGCACGTTGAAGGAGAATTCCAAAACGCTGTCTTTAATAAATCCAAAGGAGGGAAACACAGGAGAAAGGCAAATACATCCACTAACATTAACGTAATACCTAGACAAGATCGGACAAAGAACTGAGAGACACAGGGAGTATATATACACTAGAACAAATGAGGGAGCTAAATGAGATAAGTGATAAACAGGGCACAGGTATATGACATGCCTAATTAAACAGACTGGGAAGAACGCAATGTCCACACGTACATGGGTATTTTTATAAACTGAGTTTTTCCTTCCGTTTTCTAAAAAAAAAAACCTCAAAAGCGTAAAAATGTGTGAAAATGCAAAAGCATGCTATGAAGCACTGTCAAGAGCATGACAAGCCAACAGGTGGCGATATAATCTCCATAAAGCATAAACCATAAAGCCATGTTGGCCAATCAGAAGCCTGAAAAAGTTTCCAGTAGGCGGAGATAACAGCCCATGCTCCGACGTCACAAGCCAAAATCTCTGGTTTCGCTATCTACACGATAACACTGCAACTGGAGTTTTTGAAAATCTTCACCCTGGCAGGAGTTTTCAAAAATGTTCGGTTTCAGTGACCTGATGCTGCGTTTGCATGTGGACGAACGGCCAAACCGCATAGAAAAAGCTGCGGTTTTGAAAATACCCGCATTCGTGTGGACAGGGCCTGAACCAAAAACACAATAAAACACAGGAGACAGACCATACATGTAACACTAATATAGCTATTTTTTACTGTACTTTTGATCAAATAAATGCAGCTTTGGTGAGCATAAGAGGCTTTCAAAAACATTTAAAAAATGTTACAAACCCCAAACTTTTGAACTCCAATACATATCTCCTTAAATTTAAATTATATTCTGTGTCTTTTTGTGACCTCAACTTAAATTCAGACATTTTAACTGTAATTTAAACAGCTTTTTAATTCATGTCTGAATGGTGCACTACTCATTTTTTCTTTAAGCATACATCTATCAATAACACCTCTTTTATATTCAGGCATCAGAAATGGTTCAAAATGTCCATCTCTGCTGTGATCTAACCTTTGCTTCTTTATATTTTCTAGGCCATAAGGCATGTGTGTGTGTGTGTGCGTTTTAACTTCACAGCTTAAAAAAACATTCCCCACCCCTGTGCTAAATCTCAGCTCACACTGATAGATAAGAGCGAAGGATTGAGTTATCAAGCAGGAGGGTTTTAGATATAAGTGCTTAACGAACATAAAAAACAGAGGGTGAAGAGAGGAACAGAGGGTGAATAGTGTTTCATTACTAAAGCAGACTCACTTTGCTCTCACAGTTTTTCACTAGCAGACACAGAGCCATTAAAAGCACTAGTCACAGCAACACCAGTTCAATCGAACAGCTACTTCAGCTTTTAACCAATTACTGCTGATTCAAGTTTGATAACTCTTAGTGAGAGTAATGATTAGGCCAGTTTACAAATGTATTTATTTATTTATTTTTTACAAGGAATTGTGGCTAAGGAATAGGGCTAAGCTCTATTTATGTGACCATTTGTTTACCTTACTCACACACACACACACACACACACACACACACACACACACACACACACACACACACACAGTTTGTAATTTAATTCGAATAATTTAAACAATATCCTAACCAAATAAGATACAAAATGATTCCAGCAACAAACAATCCATCTATTCCATTTGTGGAATGGGATTTTTAGACCAATGAGATTCAAAAGTAGGTGGGGCTAACCAGCACTACAGGCAGAAATAGAAACTTCTATTTAAGTCAGACATTTTTGACAGAAATGTTGATTGTCAGTTATCTGTCACATGTCCTGCCATGTGTTTTTGCTTCTAAATATGAAGAAAAAACATACAGTAACTTCACACTAATTACTCTTTATGCATTAGATTAAAAGCAAAATGTATTTTATGCAATGCAATTAATTTTTAACTGTTAAATATAGATATGTGAGTTGCGTAAAAGAAACTGAGAGAATGAGAAAGGAAGAGAGAAGTGTTCTATTGGGCCCAGTATTTACCAGTATGTGATAATGGGGCCTGTAATCCATTGTGTTCATACTAATGGAAACACAGAGAGCTTGGCGGCACTGAAAAATGAGACACACTAAAAGCAGAGGGCAAAAAAAGGAATATACAATTACCTGTTCAAGTCATACTTGTCGGGAAAAAAAAAAAAAAAACTGGCATACTAGCATGACAATGTATTTCTACTGTAAAAATAAAGTAAAGAGTGCCTTCACAGTAAAAATAAATAAATAAATAAACACAAAATTCCAGTAAATATAAAAGTAAATAATTAATTTTACAAGCTAAAACAGAATCATTTGGCACCATATTTTATATTATTATATTTGTCAATAAACGTAATCCAAGTATGACAGATTATACATCGGTTCTTTTATTAAATGCTTCTATATTTAGTGCCTATATTTTATTAAAAAAATAAAATAAAATAAAATAAATAAATTAACTTAACTTAAACTAAATTAAATAAATGTGGAGTGGGATTTTGGACCAGTGAGATTCACTGGTAGGCAATATGCCAGATTAAATTGTGTGGTATTTTATGAAATTGTATAATTGCTGCATTTTAGGACAAAACTAGAATCAGAACACATAAAAACCCAAATGAGAAGAAAGCAACACTGATGATCTATCACATTTTAACATTTATAAATCCCTACTCCTGGCTAGCCTGGTCTAATGGACTGAGCAAAGTTAAACAATAAACTCTCAACACTGAGTTAATATTTCCAGATGTTCACGAGTAAAACAGCCTTGTACAGCCACTCAGTCACAGCCAGCAACACAAAACAACATTACAGTTTTAATTAGAATTTTTCTTCATCCTAATTACAAGGCCAAGAATGAATGGTAAAGTGCGTAATTTCTGAGATTCTTTGTCTCATTTTATTAACAGAATTTCCCCTTCAGCAAATGGAAGTATTAAATATGCATGCCATCAATTAACTGAGCCAATTGTGGTTTAATGTCGTGATGTAAAGTCCGCCTCTGGTAAACGATGTGACATGACCCAATCAGTCAGCAAGGCGGACAGCATCATGAACTTCAGTTCTCGGTGACTCAATGGTCTCTGACACAGACGCTCTATGATGAGAGAATGAGAAAGGAAGAGAGAAGTGTTCTATTGGGCCCAGTATTTACCAGTATGTGATAATGGGGCCTGTAATCCATTGTGTTCATACTAACGGAAACACAGAGAGCTTGGCGGCACTGAAAAATGAGACACACTAAAAGCAGAGGGCAAAAAAAGGAATATACAATTACCTGTTCAAGTCATACTTGTCGGGAAAAAAAAAAAAAAAACTGGCATACTAGCATGACAATGTATTTCTACTGTAAAAATAAAGTAAAGAGTGCCTTCACAGTAAAAATAAATAAATAAATAAACACAAAATTCCAGTAAATATAAAAGTAAATAATTAATTTTACAAGCTAAAACAGAATCATTTGGCACCATATTTTATATTATTATATTTGTCAATAAACGTAATCCAAGTATGACAGATTATACATCGGTTCTTTTATTAAATGCTTCTATATTTAGTGCCTATATTTTATTAAAAAAATAAAATAAAATAAAATAAATAAATTAACTTAACTTAAACTAAATTAAATAAATGTGGAGTGGGATTTTGGACCAGTGAGATTCACTGGTAGGCAATATGCCAGATTAAATTGTGTGGTATTTTATGAAATTGTATAATTGCTGCATTTTAGGACAAAACTAGAATCAGAACACATAAAAACCCAAATGAGAAGAAAGCAACACTGATGATCTATCACATTTTAACATTTATAAATCCCTACTCCTGGCTAGCCTGGTCTAATGGACTGAGCAAAGTTAAACAATAAACTCTCAACACTGAGTTAATATTTCCAGATGTTCACGAGTAAAACAGCCTTGTACAGCCACTCAGTCACAGCCAGCAACACAAAACAACATTACAGTTTTAATTAGAATTTTTCTTCATCCTAATTACAAGGCCAAGAATGAATGGTAAAGTGCGTAATTTCTGAGATTCTTTGTCTCATTTTATTAACAGAATTTCCCCTTCAGCAAATGGAAGTATTAAATATGCATGCCATCAATTAACTGAGCCAATTGTGGTTTAATGTCGTGATGTAAAGTCCGCCTCTGGTAAACGATGTGACATGACCCAATCAGTCAGCAAGGCGGACAGCATCATGAACTTCAGTTCTCGGTGACTCAATGGTCTCTGACACAGACGCTCTATGACACTCTGCAATGTCTTTGTCTCTTCATACCAGCAAATAAACTTCCTTTAGAAGTCTCATTGACCGCCTAGGCTTTTTGTAAGCCAATCAGCTATCAGTTTCTCTTTTCTTTTCTTTTCTTTTCTTTTCTTTTCCTTATTCCATATCTGCAGCCATTATGCCGTTTTCATCAGCAGAATGGGGCACTTGGTATCTCAGTGTGCTAGACTATATAAATGAAAAGTGAAATAGTAATTTCCTCAGGATGAAGGGTCTCTAGTACTGAGTGGGGACTCATGTGGACATTAACCAGCACACTGGGCACAACGTTGCTGCCTTGCAAATGACCCATTCTAATAAATGCATTATCCTAAATAGTAAGTGACTTGTGCAATCATGGAAATGGCTAACCTCAGTTTAGGTCGCAAAATAATTGCCCTGTTGGACGATTGTTTCATAGTGGGCTGGTGCATTTATAGTCAAGAATGCACTCTTATCCCTGTTACATAACTACTGCTGCAGAAAACATAAATATGTTTTTATTTTAATTTTAAATTGCCTCTTTATTTAGTGCTTTTTAAAAAACAAAATAGGCACCAAAATAAAATCAAATAAAATCAAATTTAAAATAATAAATTAAATAAAAGTCCTGAACTCTTATTGATACTGCATATTAAGTTAGGAATGTATTATAATATCAGAAAACACA
>NW_015557063.1:76720-76934 GCF_001515605.1 Sinocyclocheilus anshuiensis | reverse complement strand
AAACACACACACACACACACACACACACTCACACACTTAAGCCGACACCTGACATATGCATATTAATAGCTCATTTAAAACTAAAATTCTATATTTCTGATCTACCATACCTACTGTTAAATGTTTTATATATCATACCTACTGTTAAATCTCTCTCTCTCTCTCTCTCTCTCTCTCTATATATATATATATATATATATATATATATATATCT
>NW_015557063.1:74228-76676 GCF_001515605.1 Sinocyclocheilus anshuiensis | reverse complement strand
CTATAACTTAAGAACAAGCATGTTCCCAATAACAACCAAGCTTAAGAACAAGCATGTTTCCAATACGACTAGACAGAACAAGTGTGTCTGATGAGGGAACAGAATCAACGCTGAACTGACGGCTGCATCCGAACTGGAAAATGCTGCCTTTGGAGGACACATTTCAAGGTAGGAAAGCATCGAGACACGTCGAATCCAAAGTTAGCTTCATTTCCTGCCTCCTGAGATACCTAATCTGGTCGATATTTAAAGGCAGAATAGATGTATCCTTCGCTGCCTTGATACCCACAATCCTGTGTGTTCTATCCCATGATGATTGATCAAATAAATCATTGAATATTTGCTTATTTATCACCAAAGCTCGTTATATTTTGTTGTAGATCATTGAACCATTAAGCTGCCTCAGAAGCAATTCTATTTAACCCAGTCAATATAGTATAAGTACCTAGTAGTATAGACGAAACCAAACTTTTAGCCAAACCCATTTCAAACAAGGTTATCTTATTATTACCTTATAGACTCAAGAATACATCCATTCCAGACACGGAAGATGCTCTGATTTGAATTTATAACATTTATTTTAGCAACCAAACATGTTAGAAGTACACACACATAAATTCTGAAAAAAGCACAAATGTCAGGGCATGTCAAAACTTTTCCAGGCCCCAAAACACCCTCGGACCCCAGAGGGTTAAAGGGGACATAACACACACAGTTTTGGCCAATCTCATGTTAATCTTGAGTACCTATAGTGTAGTATTGCATCATTCACATCTCCAAAGAGTCTTCAGTTTTATCAGATTTATAAAAAAAAGATACAGCTTTGCGATTCTCTCCAGAAACAGCCGAGCTCCTGGAGGTGAGCCGTGTGCGGAGCTGAAGAGTCGCGAGCTCTTACGGGCCGATTGGCAACAAAACATAGACATTGATGCAGTTTTACAGCAATTCCTAGTTATGACCAGGATCTTTAATCGCTGGGACTGCTCCGTCTTTCAGTATCAAACGATGTGCAAATCCAGTGTCAGAATGTACCTTGTTATAAAACTTTCGTCACCGAAATGACGGGAACAAACAAACACGCTTGAGAAACTCCGTTGCTGCCTTGGAAAAACAAATTGCATCTCTGAGAATGCAAGTCTGAGAATGCAAGTCTGAGAGTGCAAGTGCTAGGCTGCAGCCAGACCCTTCTCAAAGGGTTAGGCTTGTTTGAGATGCGCCTGGCCTTGCCTGAAATGTAGGCGGCTGCAGTGAGGGGAGGAGTGAAATAAGCGCAGTCAAGACGGACAGTTCTGACCTCTCGAAGTGAACAGATACCAACGAGATCAAAGACAGATATCACGTTATTCTCACTCATGTGCTGTGCTGCTGATTAACATGATATAATTTCCGTTCTGTTGCCTTTATATAAAAATATATATGATATGAACAAGACACTCAAAGTGTTTGCTATTTAATTCCATACGAAAGGCGTATTTATCATTCATTTGATGCTCATCTCAAACAAGCCTACTGCGAAAGCCTTGATGACGACACATTTTATTCTCGTTGGCTAGATTCTGTGATGACAAGCACGACGCGTGTTGCATGCTCACTATAACAATCCAATTCCAATGATGCTCACAAATCCGTGTTTCTACAACAGTAAAAGCATCCCCAGTGTAGACACACTGTTATATTGAGTCACGCCTCAAAAAACTCTGATAAAGCATATATACCCCCACTTTATTGGTATTTAAATAGCATATGCTAATGTTGAACTTATTCATGAACAGATGGCGCTGTATTAAGCAGTATATAAAAGTGTTTCTGTTGCTTTATGAAAACGTTTCTGAAACGTCTGTGTATTTGACAAATACAGCATTTAATTCACTTCATCTGTGATAGAGTACGCAAACACTGCGAGAGCGTCACCGCTGCCGATGACTTCCGTAACCATGGAAGAAACACGTTAAGCGGCGCGCTCTTGCTCTCGCTTGGGTCGCTGAGTGCGCGCAAGCATAAGAATCCAACTCTTAACAGTGTAAATAACACAGAATGCATGAAATGACATTAGACCTCCCGTTAAGCGCGGCATATTGCACCGACAAGCATGTTGCCAGTGACAACAAATAAGTACCGCACATTCGCATAAACTAGCACAAGCATTTAACTGAAAACAACTAAATGAGCCTAAACAACACGGATAGCCTTAGAAACATGCATGTTGCAGATAACCTGAGAGCATTAAATGGAACTTAGCTTGTGAAGACGTTCGAGAGAGTGAAACATAGCAGCTTATTCCCATAGGTAGATGGGGATCAGCTGAGAGTCAGCTGATGTGAGCTTGACTAACGTGACCTGCCAGAACTAACCAAGCGGCAACCTCCCGGTCTCTTGCTTGAAGCCAATACGGAAGTCACTAAAACTGCAATTCATTGACTGACCGCTAGAGGCTGGCTCCAAAAGGGA
>NW_015557063.1:73104-73528 GCF_001515605.1 Sinocyclocheilus anshuiensis | reverse complement strand
GTCGTGGCCCCTTGAGTGACAGGTGGACTGCCGCTCTGCTCCAGAGTGTGAAACTCGCTAGACTGTGAAACTTAAAAAATGGCTTTAAAGATTTTTATTTGTACAGAAAAAAATAATTATGGGTAGGACACTGGAAATCTGTCAATTAGATGTTTTAATGAAAATGATCTCAAACTTGATTTTTACCGCTATTTTGAAGTTATTGTAGGTACTTTGCCTTTGTACTGTCTGCGAAAAGTGAGATGTGAGTGGATACCGTTTTGCAACCAATTTATTTGCAATGTTCGCTAACATTAAATGGATGCAAGACATACTTATCCTGTTGTTTTTACATCAAACTGAATGAAAATAGCTTAAAGGTCCCCTGAAATGCTTAGAAACACGCAGCGTTACTCTGTGTTGACGTCATTTTAACTGAAACAGG
>NW_015557063.1:66259-73019 GCF_001515605.1 Sinocyclocheilus anshuiensis | reverse complement strand
CTAAATGTGAATTTTGTCACTGTTTTGGAGCACACTGCCTTATAGATAACCTTAAGACTAACATATTGATTGAACTTTTTTTGATTTCATGGGGACTTTAACCTATAAGAACGACTTGTGGATTGATTGAGCACCGTAACTTAATTTGAGCGATCTAAAACAAAGTCAAAGAGCTGTAACTGATGATATTGTGTTCTGTCTTGGTTTCTCCTGGGCTTTTCTACAAGATACTTATACACATGATAAAGGAGATCATATACTGTATGTCCCAAGATTATCAATAACTCATTTCGACCAAAAACGAAGCTATGGTGTTTTGTCTTTGCACGGCAGCACTGCTGTCACCAAAGATGGGTGTGGTTTCAGCAACTAGCGCCTCAGCTTCACCCACGTCCCGCCTTTTTGCCCATTTTCGATTATCCGGGAGTGACGCACTGCCAAGATGGCGGCGGTTGGCTCCGCCCACTTTAGGCTTCAAAAATGCTCTTCTGAACCCTACGAGTGACGTCACGGACACTACGTCCATGTTTTTTTACAGTCTATGGAACTAACGCTACGCCTGATTTAAACATTGCCTGTCCACATCATACAGTACAACAATTTGAAAATAATAAATAAATAAATAAACACTCCCTGTGCTACTATTGATCAGCCAAAAACATAGTATCACACTAAAGCCACTGGTTGAGCCAAAACACAAAGTCTTTACCATTCTCACGAGTACACCTATACATAACTTAAAAAATGCATTTTTTTTCATTTACATCTATTTATAAAAATACATTTGCTTCCTTAATTTTAGCCTGTTTACTTTGATATGTCATTTAATGTTAGCTCCATTATCCACCTCTATTTGGCCAAGTCAGAAGATCATCGTACATGAAACCAACACGAAACTAACCGCCACTGAGAATGAATTCAAAGAATAATAAAGAAAACCAGTGGTGTGGTAACTTATCAGAGCACACCCCTTACGAAAAAGAAGTTTATTCAAGTGTGCTATTAGTATACTTCTTTTAAACTAAAAATAGGAAAGTATACTTTTAGTCTACTTTTTATGTACTTCTCAGAAATGGGCTTTATGTACTTCTCAGAAATATACTTAAAATGACATTTAAGTATACTTGACTTATACTTAGAAAAAGTCTAAATACATTTTAGCTATAATTGTACATAACAATGTACATGTCTGTACTGTTACTTTTTTGATCAGTTCAATGCAACCTTACTGAAGTATTAATTACTATAAAACAATTACTGACCCTCAACCTATTGAACAGTAGTGTACATGTTCTGATAGCATCACAAACCCCAGCGTTTACACTTTTGAGGTGAGTGAATCTACAAATGCTTACTTACAGTTGTCTTTGGATATTATACTGGAATCAGAGAGCATTTAGCATAAACCAAATTACACACATCCCCTTTAATTTAATTTCTACAGAGCGTTTTAGCATTCTGACAGTAATACTGACACTGTAGAAAATGATACCCACATATTCATACTTATGCTGAGACTTTCATTCCAGTCATGGTCTTTCCAACCATTTCGCCTTTGAGACCTGTGTGTAATTGCAGAATAGCTGAATTAGGAGGCAAAATTTAGAGTGCTGGCTGATGAGCCTGTGAGAGAGGAGCGTGAGAGCTCTCAGCATCTACTACATTAGGAAACAAATGGAAGGATGAAATAGAAGTGAGCACACAGGGAGGGATCAGGTGCTAAAAATATGAGAAAAGCAACCAAATGCTTAATTTTAGTATGCCTCGAGGTAATGAGTTTTTCCCTCTTTAAATTTGTTTTCACAAAACAAACAAAGCACAAAAAGGAACCACATGAAAAACAACTACTGTCTCTTACCTACATGTTCTCAATAATTTCAAAGAATATTTCTGCTTCATGTTCCTTGCTGAAGCAGAAACCAGAAACGTGACAGGAACTGCAAGTGGCCAGAACGTTCAGTGTGCCATGCTCCACTAGCGGACGCTGGCATTTGAAACTGGGCATTTAAACATGTGGCGATGACGTGTTTGACACCTCAGAGTAATTTCATCTCACATGTGCCCTTTGGGGAGAAAATGTCATACTGACACAGAGGATCAGGAGGAAGGAGAACAGAGCAGAAACAAGACTTCATATGACGAAGAAGGTTAGGCATTTTTTTCCTTGCCAGCCCAGTCAAAGCGCTACTATTATAATTAAACTTTTTTATTATTATTGTTATTATTTGTAGAAACAATAAAAAAATACATTTTTTTGTTTATTTTTATTTTTCACTCTCTCTATAAAACCGTTTACATGTAATGTACAATATTGACATTATGGTATCACATGAAAATAAGAGTTTTCCCTGACAAACTCCTAATTTGCTGCTTATTAATAGTTGGTAAGGTAGTTTTTTTTTTCCGTTTTTTTTTTCCAAAATACATATAGCTTGATATCATTATACTGGTAAGAAGAACACATAAAAGAAAATGAAATATTTAAGCTTGCAAGGCATAAAAGATAAACAAGATCCAGATCAATTTCCCGAGAAGGGCAAGTTAGAGTTCTGTCAATTGGTCTGAAACGCTCATTGTCACCGGGCCATCTTTAATGTTGAGTCCTGAGTTTCAGTTATCCACAGAACGTCAGTACAATTAAAAGTATCTTACCTGTCAGGCCTTCTGAATACAGATGTCAATGTGTGGGATGAATTTTTGCTTGCAGAAGACTGCTGCAACAGAAGAATTCACAGCAGGATCTGCAAATGAGATAAACGACAGAAGCTATTTATCTTACTGTGCTTGAAAATAACAAGCAGATAAATGTGCTTTATCTACAATCCATCTGATGCCCGGTTACACCGACATGGATTAATTTATTGTGGGATACAATGACTTGAGAAGCTCCTAGACAACCGGGAAACATTTGACCATATGTACCGCCTCAAACCCACACTGACTCTGCTGCCTAATGGTTTTCCTGGGCAAACTACAGCCTTCTCCTGCTGTTTCATTAACAGTTGTATCTTCCGGCTCAGCAACTGAACTATACTGTTATGCCATCTGTAAGAGATGCTGCTTCGGCCTTAGGCTGGATTGGGTTAATAAGCGGCCTTAAACCACAACATACACTTTTATTCAGAATTTATCTTGTCTACATAAAAGAAACAGTGGCACCTGGCCCAAGAGCATATTTTGACTTTGAGGCACACAAATGCTTCCTAGAATAAGGTGTTTAATTTAATTGGCCCCGTAATGAGCTGTTTTAAAAGTTTAAAAGATGATGGAGCTGATTATCTGGATATTCCGGCATGTTTTATGATGGGTCATATAGTACAGAAATGTTTCCAGTATATCTATGTGGAAGCCCTGAGGTAAAGCCTGTTTACCACAAATTGGCCTTATAAAGACAGCAGGTGAAATTCTCCTGAGAAATACAGATAAGACGTAATGTTTTCCATAAGGTTATTTCCCATGTCAAGAGCTAACTAGCTAGCATTCCCTTCGCCCCCGTAAATCTTGCATGATTATGCTGGGTGGGCTCTGTGCATAGCTTGCCTTATGCATCAGAGGGTGAGGAACTGTTTGAGGCAAGAATATGAAATGAGATCATTATGGAGAGAAACAACTCCACGGCAAATATCTATTTCAATCAGTGGCAAGATGTGGAGGTTATCGATCAAAAACCACCATAATGCATACCGCTTACTCCCAATTGAGTGCCATTTTCCAACGGAGGGCTGAAAATGAATATATGTGGCAACGCTTTCTTATGGATTAGAGTATTCCTCAAACCTCAGGATTATGAAGATTAAAGTACATTGCAATGAGAGAGACATTCATCTGCATGCCAGCATTCCCACTCAGTATGGAGAATTGATGGTTTCCTCCAGTGCAAGGATTTACATATTCTACTGTTAAGAGTGATCGACTTCCATTGCAATCAGTCACATTATTATAAGACTGGAGATGAAAGATGGAGCTGAAGCCACAAAGTCAGCTTCCGTTCAACACCCATCCACCAACTTATTAGGATGAACAACGAAAAAAAAATCCCCCTCAAAATACTGAGATAATAAAAACACTAATATTGTGTATATTTTACATACATATTATATATACTCATGTGAATTCCAGGCATTTCTTCAGTCTTCAGTGTCACATGATCCTTCAGAAATCATTCTAAAATGTTGATTTGCTACTCAAGAACATTTCTTACGATCATCAATGACAAAAACAATTTTGCTGCTTAATATTTTTGTGTGATATTTTTTTTCAGGGTATTTTGAATAGAAAGTTCAAAGGAACAGCATTTATGTGAAATCTAATGTCACATTATAAATTGCTTTAATGTCACTTTTGATCAATTTAATACATCCCCAAAAAATATATATTAATAAAAAAAAAAAAAAAAAAAAAAATCCTTACTGACCCCAAACATTTGAACATTAGTGTAAATGTTTGTACGTTTGAATAGCCTACATGCTGAAACACAACATAAACATACTGACAAAATGTAAGTGTTTACGTAATCACAATTTTGTAAACATATTCAGTTATGAAGGTATATTTGATTCTTAACCTCACCCCTACCTAAACCTAACAACAATATTAAAAAGCAGATAAATTTACATTGACATTAACTGTAGTCACAATATACTATTATAAACCTATTTTTAAATACACATATTTTATTAATTTTAACATTTTTAAGTTTTGACTCCGTATTCAATATTCTACAAACCTAAAAGGATTCATAAAGCATCTGTAAATCTCTAAAGCTGTTCATATATGAGATGATTACTTTTCAGAAGCAGTCAATACATTAAATTATTTACGCTATACAGTGTCTATAAGACATTTTATATTTATGTGATTTATGTGTATTGCAACCACACCATAAATATCAATACATTCTTATGAGATCATGTTGGGATAGACACAGGGCCACAGGAAGTGAGAGTCTCTTTCTGCAGCATTGAAGGTTGACTCTGGAAGCCATGAGTAAGTCATCAGTGCAAGGCTCTCAGTGGCTTTAAGGCCTTTAGAGGACTTTGGAGGCAGACAGGGAATGCCTGAGATTGATTCGGTACAGAAAGACTGCCTGCCAATAGAGGATAAGTCATAGAAGAGACCCATAAGCCTACTATGCTCAGGAGAGTATAGCCTACTCACCCCCATCTACTCATAACCACCCAACCTAAATATATTTGTTTCTTCTCTGGATCAACCATATAACGGTCACAGAGGTCATAGATGGCGAGTTTCTCTTTCCTTTTTTTGTTATACAAACAGATAATGAAAAGGTCTTTCCCTGCGTTACAATTCCTGAGGTGGGCGGTAAAACTGAAATGTGCTTCTTGTGAATGACTTGTGAACATTTCTTCTTCTTCTTTTTTTTTTCTTCCCACCCACGAGTAAGAGTACTCCACCATGTGAGGATTTACAGGGCTGGTAGAGAGAGTGTAAAAGAGAGAGCAAGCCACATGGAAATCAAGGAGGATTAATTAGAACACAGACCTAATGAGGATCCTCACAGGAGCGGACATTATCGAAGGACCAAATGTGTTTAGCTACCTTACAAAAGAATAGAAGGAAGGAAGAAAATGGAAAAGTGAGAAGAAAAAAAGTGCAAAATGTAGAATGAAAAAGAAGAAAGAAATAAGGAATAGAGGGAAAAGGCCTATTTAGTTTAGAAAAAAGACTTAAAAGTTTCAAAGGTATAAGTTGGAGGCTGGTACAAAAAGCATTTTTCAGCATATAAGACCCAAGTTCCTGTGTGTTCCACAAATATTATTATTATTATTATTATTATATAAATTACATGAGCAAGAGAGCTGTTCCATGAATCATCCACAGATTGTGTTGCATGTATGCACAGCCCAGCTGATATTCAGACCAACAGCACAAGTGCTTTTATACAAAATTGAATAAACAATATGTTAATATTAAATAAACTACATTTTACACACAATATCGTTGGCTACTTGGTCTATTTTTGTTCCACCATTGTTGTGCATCTCTGAGCACCATTAAGAAATTCAAGAAATAAAAAAAAACAACAGATTTTTGGCACGATTCACTCCTCCACTCCTCCATTTTACACTGAAAAACACTGTTAGCAGTTATTATTGCTTGTGCTTTGCTACACTATTTCTGAGCACTGTTGTGTTCTAGTGTTATTGGTGAAAGCCTACACCTGCAGTCAGCTGAGAGTTTGCAGAGTGCTAATGGAACCATCTGCAGAAACGTTTTTGTTTTTAAACTGCATTAGTAACTTGAGAGTAACACTGTGGTTGGCTTTAAGTAGAGTCTAACTCCATTTACAAGTGCAATGCAAGGTACGTGTTTTGTTGAAGCAAGCAGAATATTACACCTCAATTGTGTATTTATTTACTGTGCAGCAGTCCCTGTTTGATGTAAATAATAATTATTTTATTTTAGCTCAGCTGAAAACATTACTTTTCACTATGCGGCGCTTTGAGAGAAAAACTAATTAAACTAAAATCAGTAAAAGGTCCCTTAATAAAAAATTGAAGCATTTGTGTTAAAGGGGTCATAGGATGCTACATGCACTTTTACAAGTTGTTTGAACCGAAATGTGTGTTGGCAGTGTGTGTACACAACCACCCTATAATGATAAAAATCCACCCAGTGTTTTTTTTTTTTTATCTGGTTAAATGCTTTCCCCTTTCTCAAATCGAGCCGATCTCAAGATGCCTGTCTGTGTGACGTCACACAGACAGGCCCCTCCCATGATAGTTTGATTGACAGTAGC